>NW_008580669.1:1099-43144 GCF_000691845.1 Merops nubicus | reverse complement strand
GTCATTCCTCCAAAGTCAATTTTCATTCAGCGGACGGTCCTTTGGAAATAGTCATCAGGCACTTATGGATCTTTCAAGCCCCTTTCTCTCCCTAATAATCCCACCTCTTGGGAGATATTGATTCTCCGCTGCTGGCTGCCTCTTGGTATTCCGCAGCCCGTTTTCGGCTGTGTAAATCGCTGCGCTGTCATTTTCACGCAGCAATTACCTGCTCTTGAGTTCTTTCATCCCGACTCCTTTGCCAGAGATCTAAACTTCATATTGACAAACCACCCTGTAAGAAAGAAAGGGGTCAGGGTTTAGGAAGAAGTTTTGCACAACAAAAACTTCGGGTGGGGAGAGTTTCCCCTGGGGTGTGATCAAGCTGAAGGTGCTCAGCTGGTCTTTTTGTTTTTTTCTTTTTGTTGTACAAAACAAGAGGGATGCTACAACTCCCCAGCTGCAAATGTGACTTTATGCCTTGCTTTTTGCCATGCTGAAAACATAGGAAATCCTTTGCCTTGCTGCTGTGCAGCCTGCAGAGCTGGGGACAGCTGTTTTCCAAGTCATCCTCGATTCGCCGCTGGGGAATGAGCACCCATCTGTGTGAGCTGTGGGTGTCCAAGCAAGTTGAACTTTGGGTAGACAAAAGCCTGATAGTGGTCAATGGCTCAGTGTTCAGATGGAGACTGGTGGCTAGTGGTGTCCCTCAGGGGTCCATTCTGTGGCCAGTGTTGTTTAATATCTTCATCAATGACATAGTGGGATCAAGCACATCTTCAGCAAGTTTACAGTTGACACCGAGTAGAGTAATGTGGTTCCTGTGCACAAGGGACAGACAAGATGTCATCCAGAGGGACCTGGGCAGGCTGACAACCCTCTGAGGTTCCACAGGGCCAATTGCAAGGTCCTGCACCTGGGTACTGGAGGATGAAAAGCTGGCCAGCAGCCGGCCCCATGCACTCACAGCCCAGAAGCCAGTGGCATCCTGGGCTGCACCCCCAGCAGCGCGGGGGCAGGGAGGGGAGCCTGCCCCTCTGCCCCGCTCTGGGGAGACCCCCCTGCAGTGCTGGGGCAGCTCTGGAGTCCTCAGCACAGCAGAGACAGGGACCTGCTGGAGCGGGGCCAGAGGAGCCCCAGCAGTGACCCGAGGGGGGAACCCCTCTGCTGGGAGGCCAGCAGGAGAGAGCTGGGCTTGGTCAGCATGGAGAGAAGGCTTTGAGGAGACCTGATTGTGGCCTTCCAGTACTTAAAGGGGGCCTATAAGAAATGTTGGGAGAGACTTATTAGCAGGGTCTCTTGTAATAAGAAAAAGAGTGATGGTTTTATACTAAAAGAGGGCAAATTTAGACTAGATAGATGGAAGACATTTTTTACACTGAGGGTGGTGAAACACTGGCCCAGGATTCCCAGAGAGGTGATGAAGCCCTGTCCCTGAAGACATTGCAGGTGGGGTTGGCTGGGGCTCTGGGCAGCCTTCTCTAGTGGCAGGGGGTGTTCCTTGCTCCTGCAGGAGGGTTGGACTTGATGACCTTTAAAGATCTTTTCCAACCCAAACCAGTCTATAGCACAGACCAAAACCAGGAGCTGAAGCTGAAGCCTGAGGGTTTTTGGACAAAAGCTTCCTCATGGTGTTACTCTGAAGAGCTTGCATCTTCACAGAGTTGCAGCAGGGCTGGGATGTTAATGATACAAGCATGGTGGAAAGCTTAGGAGATATCTCTCCTCCAATAGGAGCAATTATGGTCAGTCAGCATGGGGGTTAGCATGCTGGCTGTCTCTTGAAAAGCAGAAATTCATGCTGAATGAAAGCAGAGATTCATGCTGACATTTCTAGGTCCAGGGAGAGCAAACACCTGCAAACACACTTCTCAGGGGCCATTTTTGGCTGAAAACCCACAACAGGTTTTCTTAAAGACGTGGGCACAGTTGTAAAAACAAAAAGAAAAAAACCAAATCACAACAACAAACCAAATATGGACCAAGAAAGGTTCAGCCTCAGGCCCACGAGCAGCAATTTCATGATCTTGGGTAATTCTGCTGGTGATGAAGGTATTGATGCATCATCTGTGAGCTGCTTCTTGCTTTCCAGGTTGTGGCCCTTTGATTTGAGGTCACAGTTCAGCTGTCTGGGGAGAAGGCAGATTTGGGATTTGGTTTTTGTCCTAGGAGTTTTGTTTGTTTTTTTTTTTTCTCCTTTCTGAGTGTATGACAGTTGAAGGAAACAGTGATTTACAGCAGTGGGGTTTCAGCCACATCTGCTGCAGCACAGGAGCTGCAGCCTCCCAGGAGGGGCGAGTGCTGTTACTTAACCTGGCACAGAGTCTCACCTCCAAACTTGAAGGCATTTTGTTATTAAAACAGCACGCCTGGCCAGTGAAGGCTCTCACTTGAACAGAATCCCCATCCTAGCAGAGAATAAATTAAAAAGCCAACTGGCCGCGGCTGCCTGAGGAGCTTCGGGCTCGGAGATAGGGCCAGAAGTCAGATAACAAACAGTGTCCAAAATTGTGGCACCTGGTGCAAGGCGTGAAATTAAAACCTTCCCTGCCTCCTCCTCCTGCGTGCTGCAACAAAACAGCTCCTGCCACAGTCTGCTGGCACCAGGAGTGAAGGGAATAATTAAATACATGGACATTCTTGCATCTAAGGGAAAGTCTTCTAGGAGAAAGGATGATGGACCTTGGCACTTTGGTCTGTGGGCTGCCCTGTTAAGCTGCCTTTCCACTGCCTCTGCTACCCAGAGTTGGGAGGAATGTCTTTTTTTTTTTTTTTTCTGTTTTTGTGGTGTTTTCCTGTGAGTTTTCTCCCTCCACCTTCCCTTTTGGACTCAGTAGCAGCCCTGGGTTGTGCTGGTCTCCTATCAGCTCTTCTCTCCCCAGACCTTGCAGGCTTTCCAGACCTCGGGAAGGACATTTCTCTGGAGTTACCACCCAGGAGTGATGAAGAGGGCAGCGCTTCTTAATCAAAGTTACATTAGGTGAAGCTTATATTATTCACTCTGCTTTATTGCAGCTATTTTTACACGGGGGTTAGAAGTTAATGCTACCCAGTGAGCCTGGGTTTGCTGAATTCTGGCAAGCACCAAAATCCATCAGCACATCCAGACAGGGTAGGAAAGAGCCCAGGCAAAAAAATAAACACACTAGCTGAACTGCAAAAGCAGTCAAACCCCTCCCAAACAAAAAAACCAACCAGATCCTTGATAATAGAGGGTCTGGTCTGTAGGGGCAAAAACCAGCCAGGACCATCAGCTGTAATCAGCAGAAGGGGGAGTTTTTGCAATCAGTGCAGAAAGGGGAGTGGGAGCTGTAGCAGGAGAGCTCCAAGGGCCATGATGTTGCAGGGCTAGTTTTTTCCTTGCCCTGGGAAATAAGCCTGCCCTTCCCCCCACCCCCTCCAGTCCTTGTCCACAGCCCTGGTCACTATGATGAAGCTTAGTCTGATTCTGCTGGGGGGATGGACGTTGGTGCTCAGGAAATGGCTGTTGACTGCAGCCAGGGTCACAAAGAGAACAGTTCCAGCAAAGAAAGCTTTGCAGGGTTGTGAGGGTTTTGGATTATGTGGGGTTTTTGGGGTTGTGTTTAGTTTTTTTTCCCTCCAGGTGATGGCAAAGGTTTAAGCCATGCTACTTCCTTGGACCTGGCAAGGATGCTGATCTCCTTTGCTGGTTGGAAAAAAAGACATTATGAACTGAGAGAGGGAAGGAGGAAGCTGTGTTTCTAGAAAAGGGCCCAAATGCAGCTTTTTTCTTTCTTCTTTTGTCTTTCTTCTTTTGTCTTCTCTCTCTTTTTTCTCTACCACCTTTTTCCTGTTCTTTAACACAAAGACCTCTTGATGGAACATGCTTTCCACACCAGTGCTTTCTGAGCCTTTTACTGGTGTATTATCACTGCAGGAGATGCTATGACGAGGCTGTAGGACCCAATTGCCTTGGTCCTTGTGATGTTCCCAGGGTTGTTCTGAGATTGGACCTCCTTCTTAAAAAAAAAGAAAAAGCAAACAAAAAAACAACCAACCCAACCCTGAGCTCTCTTATAATAAAACTCTAGGTATTTTCAAAAAACACTTAAGTTATTTTTAAAATCCACTCAACACAATTGGTGTCACTGATTGATTGCTTTGACCCCTCTTCTGACGCAGCTTCACAGTAGGCTTGGTTGGTTCTTGGGGCTGTATTGCAAAGCTTGGTTCCTTTGGCAACGTTATCAAAAATTAAAGAGAAAAAATGTTTACTTTAATGTAGAGTTGTGAGGCCGTGGGTAAAAACACCGAGCTGCAACTTAAAGCATCTTTCTTGCCCCAAAAGGGGAGAGGCTGCAAGGTGAGAGGGTTTTGAGGAGGCAGCTGGAGACCGTTGGTGCTGAGCAAGGAGCTGGGATTCCTGTGCTGCTTATGGCTTGGGCTGCTTGGCTGGGGACTTGGTCGGGCTATGTTGTATCACAGAAATGGAGAGCAGTTTGCTTTTGCTGTCATCCCTCCCAAAACTGAGCTTAGGGAGTAGTTTGAAGGGGATCTCAGTGGCTTTGCAGGAGCTTACAGGAGCTTTCTGCTGGCTGGGGGGAGGTTTGAAAGCCTACCAATGCCAAGTGCAGCCCAAGACTGTGGAAGATAGGGCTGCTGGAGCTGAAAGAGCTTGTGAGGAAGACAGGAGGCTTCTAGGAGAGGGTTCTCAAGGCTGGATATGAGGCCCATGCTGTTCCCATGACTGTTAGTGTAGGAACCTTCAAGGATATCCTCTGGAGCTCTACTGAAGCATGTTGACAATTTAGGATGATGTTTAATGTAGCATCACTGAGTTATAGTGTTATAATTACTTGCTTATGTTAAAGTTTATCCACAAAGCTTTTCTGCAAGTAGAACGGCTCCAGCATGCCCCTGACAAAAGTTTGAACCCTGGTGAGCACAAGGAGTTGAGAGGAGCAGGAGCGAGGGGAGGAGGCAGATCTGGGAGTGCAGAACAAACATCTTTTAGGAAAATCCTGGGGCAGAGGACCTTCCAAAGAGAATAAGGGGGGAAAAAAAGAGAGAAACCACACACAGCAACTGCCTTGTGCTCCTATGAAGAGTAATGTGCAAGGGGTAAGGGGCTGGTGGCAACGTGGTTCAGCCCTCCCTCTGCTGCCAGTATGTCTACTCAGCAAGGTCTTTTCATAGATGACAGGTATGAATGTATTTCGGGATAAGTGCTTTGGGTGGGACTTTATGCCCCAACTTCAGTTTGGAAATGAATAGTATGGAAGAAAAAGGGATGATTTGGTCTATCGTAACACTAGTCTTTGGCAAAGGGGAAGATCACTGTGTCCTGATATGCAGGGTATGAGTAGGGGCAAGGCAGCTACTGAAAGTGTCTCTGAAAATATGTGCAGGAGCCTCAGCTCTTCCTGGTGTTTCTGGGAGGTTTGTGTTGCTATTGAGGATGAGAGGTTTAAGGAATAAGAGAGAAGAGAAAAAAGTATTTCTTTTTAATGTGAGGATGCATCTAAGCCGTGTCCAACATGACTGCTATTGTGGGTCCACTTGATAAGCTGGGGTTTTGAAAACTATCATTAGAAATAGGGTGTTTGTGCTGTGACAGAACCGATGAGGTGACCAGCCCTGACAGTGTCCCACGCTGATGTTCCTGCCATACTCTGACTACCTCACTCTATCTTTGCTGCCTCACAGTCTCAGGCTTTGCTGAGGCTTGAAAGATCTCCCCACTTCCTGGTCAGGTCGTTCTTTGGGGATTGAGAGCCAAAAAATAGCTGATCTCATTGCTTCAGTAGTGCAAAGCTGCTCATCACACCAGGAATAAGTATTTAAAGCCATAGTGTGCAGTTTTTCTGGGGTATCAACTTTGCCAACTGATGGCATTCCTAGTGTAACAGCATCATTCTGATAGGGGTACCCTGCCCTTCTTCCCTGGGCACTGCTTCTTGTCATAATCAGTCATCTGAAAGGTCTTCAAGGTCATGCCTGGAGGTCGAGGTTGACCAGTGGCCTTGCTGATGTGCCATGTTTAGAGTTTCATGTCAACAGCAGGAGATCATAGAATCATAGAATCCTTTAGGTTGGAAGAGACCTTTAAGATCATCAAGTCCAACCATTAAGCCAACAGGGTTCTAAAGTCCTCTGCTAAAATAGATCATGGGCATGTCTGGAGTGTAGAGCACACAGCTGAGCTTTGGGGCTTTTTACCTTTGCTTTACTGGGGCTTGTCTGGGGTGGAAAGGAAGGAGACAGAAACTTTGGTGGGTTTAGGAACTCGAGCTTACCTAAGAGTGACAAGACAGTAGGTCCCTACAGGTCACCAACAATAAGCTTCTGATGGTGGTGACAAGGAGGTGAGTGAAGGTGAGAAATGGTGAAAGAAGCAAGGAGATGACCTCAAATTATTTATCACTTTGAGTTTTGTTTAAGTTTGTAGCCTATAAGCCAGTGATGCTAAAGAAACAAAGTTGCTCAAATAATCCATTTTCTCAGCTGTGGATGAAGGCAAAGATGAAGGAAGAGGAAAGCTGAAGTGACCCATGTGAAAAGAATAGACTTAACCCCATTCCTCAGGCAAGTTTCTGGGGGATTAAGGTGGATTTGTGCCTGTTTCCCACTGCACAGGTGCTGCCCTGAGTTGAAGGGGTTTGGCTTAGAAAGAATGAAGGGAATTCCAAAACATCTCTCTTATAATTCACCCCGATGTGCTGGTCAATGCAGCCGGTGAGCCGAGTCCTCTGGGAAAATCCTTTTCATTAGGAATCTTGCTAGACAGGGAAACAGCATGATATGATCCCAACCTGTACTAAGGAAAAGCAAAGCTGGAACAGAACAACTCGGATGTTGAATGATTCAATGAGCTTTATTGCTACAAACGAGCCCTCTGTTTTAATCACAGCTTGGAAGGCATGTTGCTGACCAGGAGAGAGGAGAAATTGTAAAGCAAGGAGACAGTGCTTTGGAAAAACACTTTTCAGAGCTGCCTTTCCCCCATCACCTGCATGGAAATCCACAGCCTCATTGAGGGCAGTGAAGGGAAGTCTGTTCATCCTTCCTAGGATAGGATCTAAAACTTTTAATCTGATGCTAAAAAATGACAGTCTCAGGAAAATTACTAGTTCCACAATGCTTTGTAACCTCCCCCAACAAGTATTCCTTGCCCCTTTCTCTGTCCTCAAAAGGCCAATGACTTTATTGGCCCTTTTAGTGCTAGTATTGCCTTTCCACTTGACAAATCACTGCTGTGGGGGGTCTACATGCTTTAGCATTGTCTAAGTAAATTCAAGGCATTAGTCCTCCGTCTGCGTCTGGCTTTGAAGGATGGTCTTTTATTGTTCCATAGCTGAGCATCTGTGTCTGCTTTGACTCAAGGTGCTTCTTTCCTTTACAAACCTTGCAGTGCTCCTATGTGCCCCTTTTCCTCTCCTTTTCAGGCAGGTTTGCTCCTGATGCTCCATGCTCAGACACCTGTTTGGACAGGGAGTTTATTCACCATGCAACTCGGAGCTCTTGTGTATTTTTTTCCACCTTTCTTTGCCTCAGATATTCGTAGGTGGGACACCACTCTGTCTGGTGTCATCTGCTAACTTGTTGAGGGGGCACTCAATCACAGTGTGTCATTGATGAAGATATTAAATAGCACTGGTCCCAGTATGGACCCCTGAGGTACACATCCATGTCACACTAGGATGCTGCATGAACAAAGACACTTGATGCTTTCTTTCCCATTTCTTCCTCCTTTGGGTTGCTAGATTTCCTGTCTTTGTTATATGTCTTAATTAGCTCGGTCTAGCTCCTATGCTGGGTTTTCCTGTGCTAGTGGTTCAAGGGTAAGTCAGCAAGTCTTCATATATTGCATTTTAAAAAAGATATTCACTGTCTGTTCCTTTGTCCCAGATTTGTCATTTGTTCTTTCAGCCTGTGAGCACTGCAGAAGTGGTGGGGGACAACAAATTGGGGTGCTAGCTATCATGGGAGAATGGTATCCTCACTGCTGGAGTCTCTCCAGGGAAACCATGTCATGACATGGCTCAACAGAAAAGCTTCATGCTTGAGTTTGCTGCTTTAGCAAGAGCAAAGTCCGATGAGGAGACCTGAGCTGAACTGTTATCGATCCCCTCTTTGGTAATAAAGCCATCCAAGGGAAGACAGGGAAACATTTTTTATATATATATCAGCACAGCTGTATGGATTTTGCTTTCGCTCGTGTTGAGAGTGATACTTGCTCACAGGCTGCTGCAGAGGCTCTCAAAGGAGTTTTTTTTGATGGATCTTTGGGACTCACAAATCCCAGACTTCAAAGAGAGATTTTTTTTTTTCCTTTTTACTCCCCTTACTTTTCTGAGGACAAATTACTTGCTCCACCTCTGGTTGGAAGCCAGCCACTCTGTGCTGTGAAAGGTGCTTTTAGCTTTTCAACCAGAACAGAGGATAAACAAGCAGTAAAATAAATAAGCTGGTAAAGCAGGCAGGATTCTATCTACCTGGCTAAAAATGGTGGTGCAAGAGATGGAGGAAAGACAGGTGATCTTCTTTACAGGAACATGTGGGGGAATCCGTCTCTTCTCCTACGTAACAAGTGATAGGGCAAGAGTAAACAGCTTCAGGTTGTGCCAGGGGAGATTTATGCTGGATATCAGGAAAAATGTTGCCCAAAAAGGTTGTCAAGCCCTGGGACAGGCTGCCTGGCAAAGTGGTAGAGTCTCCATGCCTAGAGGAATTCAAAAGCTATGTAGATGTAGAGCTGAGGGGCATGGTTTAGTAGTGGACTTGATAGTGCTGGGTTAATGGTTGGACTTGATATCTTAGAGATATCTTCTAACCAAAACAATTCTATGCTTCTATAATTCTACCTGTGCTAGATCAGAGGGTTTTTTGAGGTCTTAAGATGGGCATTGAGTACCTGTGGCAAAGGAGGAGACAGGGAGAAGTCCTAGCAGTGAGTTTATGTGAAAGCAAGTCTCAGTTTCTGCTTGGCCAGCTAGGCTGGCCACAGTGTCCACCTCCAAGGTGGCTCAGGACAGCCTGAGAACCAGGGAGGAACAGGTGGTAGGCCAGTATGGAGAAGAACATGTGAAGAGATAGGCATCCACAGATTGCATGTATCTGTTTGCAGTATGCTGTATAAATGAAGGCAATACCTAATGATTCGTGGCTATTATTTGAAGGGTCCCACTGTTCCAGATTAATTTGTCATTTCTTGTAATAACACCGATGATAATGAATTCATTTGTATTAATGTGGGTGTCGTGGACTTCCGTTGCTATTCCGCATTAATTAATGTACCATTAAAAGAAAGTGTCACCCAATTAATATCAAGTAGAGGCACTCCTGCCAGTGTCCTGTCATTAGGGTTTCATTTGTAATGCATTGTATTAACGCTCTGCCTTAATGAAAGCCATTTGCAATCCCAATGGGCTGCCACGGGGGTGCCAGTTTGTGCCTCTTGCAGCAAGGGTTACCCAAATGTATCCATGGGGACAAGGTGCTGGTAAGAGTAACCCTTGTTACTGCCTGGACATGAGCATGGCAGCCTGGCCTGCTCCTGTCCTCCCCAGCTCTGGCACAGACAGGAGGTCTGTGTGCTCCTTCCAGACAGCCTTCGAGGCTGGTGCATTGATTTAACCCATTTTCTTGACCTCTCCCTGGGCTTAGAAAGTAAAAGTCAGTGGTGACTGCAAATAAAATGGGATATAACAAATAGGATGTGCCCGGTTTATGGTGTCACTCCAGAGCAGGCATCAGAAAAGGGATTTCTTTGAGGTGTTTAAAAGATGTGTAGATGTGGTGCTTAAGGACATGGTTTAGTGGTGGACTAGACAGTGCTGGGTTAATGGTTAGACATGATGATCTTAAAGGTCTTTTCCAACCTAAATGATTCTATGATTCTCTCACCCCATAATGGCTGTTGGCTGATAGCAGCAAATCACACTGGTGATTTGATTTTGATACTGAATTTTAATATCGAGGGGAGAGACAGTGGAAAATCCCACTGACTGCTGCAGGGCAGGTCTGCCTTTGCTTCACTGAACAAAAGCTGCCTCTACCAGTGCTGAGAGCTGAAACAGGAGTGCAGACCTTGACCATGGCCAGCTGGAGGCACCTGGTCCATGCCCACCATCTCTGGCAAGACCAGAGCTGAAGGGATGCTGGGCCATCTGCAGTGCATGCCCTTGCTCCAAACGCCCTCATCCAGCAGGATAATCACAGCAGCAGGAGCAAAGTGGTGCTGTCAAAGCCAGGAGCTCTCTGACTGACAGGTTTTCACATCCTCAACGTTTGCCTCTGACTTTCAAACGTCTTGTTAGACCATCTTGGGTTCCCATCTGCCATGTCCAAAATGGAGACTGACATACCAGCACTCCAGGAGGGTTGCATGGGCTGCCTCCTGGCCCTTGCTCTAGCCTTGCCAAGCTCCACAAAGGCTGGAGATGGATGATGTGCAGAAGTGGGGGAGGAACGTGTCTTCTCTGACATGACTCCGCTGCAGGTGAGGAATTCGTGAAGTGGTGCTTGTTTCACTGCCTTTTCTTCTGTCCCCTCCCAAGGCAGTGGGAAACAGCTGGTTTTCTAGGGTGATCCCCACTCCTAGGAGAGCTGTATTTTTTGGTTCAGATATAGGACTTTCCATTTGCACATGAAAAACAAAATAGAAGTTGGTTCAAACCAGTTGCAAGCAATCTGCTCAATGTTGATGGTCTGTGCTCTTTGCTATTTACCCATCTCCCAACCTCTGTGCTTTCACTCTTCCAGATGATTGGTAAAAATGTCAAATAATGGGCAAAGACCTGCAGGTTCCCAGCAGGAATCTATTAAAAATACACTTGCCTGATCGTATTCCTTGTTTACAGTTGTATTTTGAGGGCTGCATGCTTAGCTGACTGTGTTGATTTTGAATTACTCTGTGTGCTAATCAATCTCACAGAGCACCAAGCCATGTGGCTTAGAGAAGATGAGGTATGTGATTTTGACCCTGTCACTCTTTTTGACTAAGATTGTTGCCTGGTAGGAAGATGAAAGAGAGAATAGAGCAGGATCTAGTGTCTGTCAGTCTTGTAGGAGGTGCTAATGCTGCAACTTCCCTTTAATTCTGTATTAACCAAGAGCTATGCTGAGGTAGTTGTTGTTTCACTTGGAGTTGATGTAGCTGAGGTCTGGTCTGAAGTCGGTCCCATTGAAGAAATCTTGATAGCTTGTTGGTAGCTCTGCCTGGTGTGCTGCTGCTCCTCCTCAGTGTTCACAGGGCTGCTGAAAATAATCACGAATGGTCCAGCAACCACCTTGACCATAGCTTTGGGTAGGAGTTATGTTGACACTCTTTGGCAGGAGTTATCAGACCTGCTGACTAAGAGGTACCTTGCAGGAGGAGGCTGAGAACATTAAAGGTAAACTGCTTTGTCTCTGCCAGATCTCTCCCCACCTCTTCTCCAAAGACAGGCTGATGAACCCCACCGGGTTTTTTCTGATCTCTTAAACTGTGTTTCTGTGCTCATGACTTAACACTCCTGTAGCTCTGTGTTTGTAGCAGTCATAGAATCACAGGATGGCAGGGGTTGGAAGGGATCTGTGGAGATCTTCTAGTCCAACCCCCTCTGCCACCAGGGTCACCCAGAGCAGGGTGCCCAGGATGGTGTCCAGGCAGGTTTGGAATCTCTCCAGAGAAGGAGACTCCACAACCTCTCTGGGCAGCCTGCTCCAGGCACTGTCACCCTCACAGCAAAGATATTTTTCCTCCTGCTCAGATGGAACCTCCTGGGTTCCTGTTTGTGGCCATTGCCCCTTGTCCTGTCACTGGGCACCGCTGACAAGAGTATGGTCCCATCCTCTTGCCCCCTGCCATTTAGATATTGATCAGCATTGTTCAGATCTCCTCTCAGTCTTCTCTTCTCCAGGCTCAACAGCCCCAGGTCTCTCAGCCTTTCCTCTTCACAGAAATGCTTCAGTCAATGTCTGTGGCTTTTTGATTGCTGGAAAGGTTTCCAAAAGGTTCCCTTGCACAAGCCCACTAGCATTAGCTTTGCTTCTCTTCATTACTTCTCACAAAACTGTGACAAGCCACTCATGGTCTCCTGAGATAGAGGACAACAAATGTAAACCAAGAGCACAGTGTAATAGCTCGAGTTACCTCGAAACGGAGGCTGTCGAGGGAAATGAGCTTTGACAGACAAAGGTTACTGTCTGCTTAAAGAACTAGTAATGGTGGACAGGATGGCTTCTTGAAAGCCAGTGTGGAACTTGCTTTCATCTCTTTGCTTTATTTCTCCTAGTGCTTCACTCCCCTGGCTGCTTTCTGGTTGCTCGCTGGTGTGAGCAGCGGGTGGTTGGGCAGGGCTGGGGAGAGATAGAGCACTGAGGTAGAGGCAAGGTTTGGAGAGACAGGAGCAATCCCATGGCTCTACTGACTTGGCTGGGGATGATGGGGAGGTCTTGGTGCAGCCCCTGTGCAAGCCCAAGCCTTGTGCTTGTTGTGGTCAAGAGCAGGCAGCTCCTTTTGCCCCTGAAGCTGCAAACTGAATCTCTGCCATATGGTGGTTTTCCTCCCCTCACTTCCTCTTTCACATGTAGCTCCATTTGGGATGAGTGCTTGAGCTGTGCAGCCACTCTGCTGCTCCCGAGAGCAGGGGGGTGACAGGTCCCACTTCTCATATTGCTGTCTGGAAGGGACAGTGGCCAGAGCCAGTTGGCAAGTTCTAAATAAGAAGAATATTGTGAGTTTATTTTCTTATTACCAGCTCCTTCCTCTCTCATTTGCTCTCTCTTGCCTCTCCTGGGCTTACCCCTCAAGACCGGCACTGCAGAAGTGAGGGGTGCCACAAGGACAGGTGGCAGAGCCACTGTGCACCCATCTTTTGGGGATGTTGTGCCATAAATCAACCATCCAGAGCCCCGTGCTGGCAAAGGCAGAGTTATCTCGAGTGGGAAACAGGGCAGATCTGGGCTGGAAGAAGTGAGCAGCTTTATCCCACAGGATACCAGAGCATCATCTCCCGTTTGTGGCCGCTTGTCCTGTGCCTGCTGAGCCTTGTTGTCCTGCCAGCCTGGCAGATTCTTGCTAGTTGTGATGTCTCTTTCTTCAGTGCTGTCTGTTGGGTTGGGTCGTGTCTGCCGTGAATGAGCGCTCTCAGCTCCGAGTGCTGTTATCCAGCCACTAATTCAGCCTTCAGCTCCTATAATGCATCTATTCCAGCTGTGTTTATGGTGTTTTCAAAAGCTCCTCAATTGAATTATAGCTCTGCGGTGGCCGGTTGCCAGTGTCATCCGATAATGAGGGAGGTCACTTAATAGAGATAGCAACAAGAGATACATATTAACGAGAGCTGATTGAAAGGTGGGGGGAATTTCAACCAGGGAAAAAAAAAAGTTAAAAAAGGAAATTATCAGGTTTTAAAATCAAACTTTGAAACTGGAAATTGCTTGGCTCGGACCAGCTATAATGCAATTAATAAATGTAATCAAAAGTGTAATAAAGAACACAAGAATTGGAAGTCTGTGCACATCCACACGAGCATTTAGAGCTGGCACTCTAAGTGCTCATGTGGATGTGCACAGAGCAAGGGACTCAGTCTGGCAGTTGAGATGCTTCTGAGAGGGAGCCTGCGGAGGGAAACCAAAACCTGGGGTTGGTTTTTCCTCTTAGCAGAGTCTAGAAGAGAGACTGGCACTCATTCTGGCTTTGAGTTTGCAGTTGTTTCCTACAGCAGCTGAGACTCGGATAGGAATGGGTGACTTAAATCCATCCTGGGCAGCCCAAGGGTGAATGAGCCAGGATTTGAGCTGTGGCAGAAGAGTGCTTGGGTTCAGCGTTCATCTCTGAGATGCCCTGCCTTGAGCAAGAGGCATGGGACATCCTTCTCACCCTGCAATGAGGTGGGATTTGTGGGAGCACCTCTGTCTTGAGCAGAGCGATGTCTGAGCCGGCTTTTAGCAGAGCTCAGAGCTCCTTTCATCTGCCCTACTGTGTGGCAGTGAGAGGCAGGGAGAGGGAAAAAAGCCTCCAGGAACCAGCAGCAGGGAATGATTTAAGAGTAATAGGTTGACCTGAGATATAACGGGAGCACGAAGCAGCGAAGCATCTCCTGATGGGAGCAGGCAGCTCCTGCCTTGATGCAGGGAGGGGGGAAAGGACCTGAAATAGGGCTGGTGAGACTTTTTTGATGCACATGCAAAGATCACAGGGCAGGAGGCTCAGTAGGCTGCCTGCTGCTTGAGCCCTTGTGCCCATTGCCGTATGCCCCCCAGTCCGTTTTGCATTGTCTGCTCTCATCTCATCGACCTTCAGACAGCTGTTTGGCCAGATTGCCTGCCGTTTTTCCACATTATTTGCATCAGTACAGCATGTGCACATCCGCATCCTAATCGCTTCTACCAGCTTCTGCTGGGTGACTTTGCCCTAGGAGGTCAGATGGAAGTCCTCTATGCGGCCACTGGAGCCACTCCAGCCGCTGGAGATGGGACTTGGAGGGACCATCCCCAAATAAACCCAACTAAACATTTCTAATGCCCAGCCAAAGCTTGGAACATCCTGTCTGTAGGTTGGAAAAGTTGATGCATTTCAAGGAAGGGAATACCTGAGAAACTAACCCCCAGATCTCCTCCACTTCATCTCCCATCTTTATTTCTACCCAGCTTTGACCCTACCGTAAAAAAGTCAGCACCACATATTCCACCTCTCAACCCTTTGCCCACAGGGTGCTCAGTGTCAGGCCAGTTGGACGAGGCTGATGGATCAGGGCACGTTCAAGGTGTTGGTGGCCCGTGGCCCGTGAAATGGTTTTGCTATGGTGGAAAAGCTCTCAAAGGCACTGTGCAAATCTGCTCCGTTAGCAGGGTGAGTGGCTGTCTGACAGCCGGAGGGTTTTATACACCCTGGGAGCAGGTGGTGTGGGCCTGCCTGGTGAAACAACATGAATTCTGGCTTTTCTGCAAACAGCCTTTTCATTTTAGCCCTGTTTTCAAAGAAGAGCTTGTGCCTAAAGCTTAACTTATGCCTTAAAAATTATCTGCCCTGATGTTTTCCTTCTTTTGGGAGTTTTTTTCCTCAGGAGCGACTCACCCAGCCCATTTCTGGTTCTTGTTGCACTAACGTGGTCCTGTGGCTGCTTCAGTCCCTGGTGCTTCTTCAACACCAGCCCTCAGCCCAGCAGAGCTGGCCCTGCAGTCCTCAGAGAACATTTGGTAGCAGACAGGAGGAGACTGTACTGTGATGTTTTCAAGCAGTCCTGCCCAGCACCCCGTGTGTTTGGCTGTGTAATCTGCCTGGTAGGGCATGTTTCACCCCCAGAATCTGCTTCTTCTCCAGGTCCTGATCCACCTTGTATTGCCACCTTGCATTGGAGCACCCATAAAATGTTTTATTGCTAATGTTTTTATAGCAGGATTTGTAAATTTTAAAAGCTTTAGGAATTTAAAAACTTTAAGAATGTTAAAAATTCTTAAAGTTGGTAAGCGTGGCCAGAGAGCAAGGTGTAAATATTTTTAGAAGACTCTTTTCTGATCACCTTTTCACCAGCCTTAGCTGCTCTTTTGCAGAGAACATTGTATAAGGCTCTGGTATCCTAGCTGTCAACGTGCCAGGGTTAACCCAGGACATGTCTCTGTCTGGTCCTTTCCACCAGAGAATTGCATGGGAGGTGACAACCCAGGCCAGTGGAGGTATCTGCTGCTGTGGGCCATGTTTGGTCCATACCTACGAGAGCTTTTGGATGGAAACACGACTTCTTTCTGGTCACTTGAACACACCTCTTGCCTTGTGGTACTGCTGTGCTGGTGTGAGAGAGGCAAGGTCTCTCCTTTGCCTCCACCTTGTGCAGCAATGTTCTTTCATGTTTGGACAGGGATACTATGAATGTTCATGCTTTAATCCAAGTCTATCCTTGCTCTTGGTGATACACAGCAATGGAGCAGTCTTCTCTTGTACCTCACTGCTTTTAGTTTGGTCTTCCTGGTGCTTTGGGTAACCACACATAACACACTGTTACTATCCAGTGTTTCTGGCAAAACAGGCCCACCCGAGCTTCCTTCTATAACATTTTTACAACAGTTTGAATTTTTCTTACTCATTTATCACAAAATAAGGCACAAATGGCCCCTCTGCCTTGCACCCTCATGCCCAAGCAGCTCAGTGGTATTGCAGCTGGCTCACTGAAGCTCTTTAACTCAAAGAGCTGTTCAAATGGGACCTGGATTTTGGGCTGCTCCTGCTGAGCTACCAGAAGAAGGATGGGGTGCTACAGACAGGTCAGAATCTGGTCCCACTCCCATTTGCCCTCCTTCTCCTTCATGGGAGGCATTTGTCTGCGTGTTTATTTTTATCTCACATCTGCCGACATCATAACAAAGATTTAATGATATGACACAGTTTTGTCACCAGTTCTTTTATTCTGGAGTGAGCAAAGCTTCATCTCTGGCTGATGGAGAGGGTCAAATGCTTTAAGAATGACAGTTTGGTGACTCATGTAGAAAACTCACCTGTTTGCAATATGCACTTGTAGGTTGTCATCTGCCTGTATTCCTTTTTTGGTTTTGTTTTTGGTTTTTTTTTCTGGACAGAAAAGATAGAATTTGCTATTTTTGCCTCTCAGTGAACTAAGCATAATCACAATAAATCTTTGCTAAGGAAGAGCAGCCACGAGGGACGTGCAGAAGGGTTCCCTAAATGGGCCAAATGCTGAAAAAGCAGAAACACTGTTCATTTTGAGCTGGTCTGGTGCAGGGCTCACCAGTCCCATCTCCCTGGGACGTGCCCTCTGCCTGTTATTTACCATCAAACACAAACCCCAGCCAGCTCTGTTTATACAGATGTTTTGCTCCATTGTTTAGATGATGGGCTGCATCTTTTGAGAAATAAAGACGTCAGCCTCCCGCTGAGGACTATCTTGAGCCTGTTTGACCCAAAAATGGCAAGAGGATTTTAAAGACATACTTCTTAGGCTTTTGAAGACAGGCAGTCAGAAATTTCTGAGTCCTGACTGTGTCCTGACTGGGTGTGGATGTTGAAAATGTGACCTCTTTTCCTGGAGGACTGTCAGTATGGGATTTCTGCATCCCACAGCTGTTTTTTAACTTGCCAGAGGAGTTTTTTTGCTTGAATTTAAGATTGGGGGCAGGGGGAGATATGCATTACCCACAGCACTTCTTTACAGATCTGCATCCTTTGACCAGTGTGCTATTGAGAACAAGGGCATGTATTTGATAGTGAAATCATCCCATTGACTTGTGCACTTTGAGCAGTGTCAGAGGTTTCCCCCCGCTGTGACCATGTAGTTCTGCTTTGAGGTCCTGCAACATTCCTCCTATTGCCCAGGAGCCCTTCTGCTCCACTCCTAAATCTACCCTTTGCTCGTGCACCCTCCCTCATGCTTGCAGGTGCCCAGTGCCCTCTGCCGAGGTCCTGGCCCTCGGGTCCCTCCCAGCCCCTCAGATGCTTTGGTATAGATGCTTGTGCCTGTTTCCCAGGGACAATCAGATCTTCATCCAGAACTGACACCACGCTTCCATGGCTTTTGCTATCCCAGCCAGTAAAGGGACCTGGTCAGCAAAGCTGTAAAATAAGTCTAAAAATATGGTAATCACAGAGCTCAGGCGGTGTCTGCAGGGGCCAGAGCTGACAGCACCAAAGCTGATGACCTCCGTGTCCCTCCAGACAGCTTCTCCTTTGGAAGGACAAGGAGATGAACTCTCTTCAAAGCCTGCTTTTAGGCTATTGTATGAAATACAATGCCAGGCAAATCAAGCTTTCCTCTTTCCCAGCCAGCCACACAGCCCCATAATCAGGGGTGACCAGAGCAGATTTGCATGTTAAAAGGAGTGGCATGGGGCACTTAAAAAGAAGAGGAAACATATTCTTCATCAAGTTCAGCTTTATCCTTATGAATATTATTATTCTTGGGGACAATATACCCAAGACCTCATCGGTGCAACCCCACATCTACTCTTTCTCTGCCTGTCCCCTCCTCCTCCTATTAATGGTTAATTTCTAATGCTCTTCATCTTGACATTGATACCTTGGTGGCTCTCGGGGAGGAATTTGAGAAGGCTGTTGTTGGATTACATGGACTGTCGTGGTTGAAGCAGTGCCTTGGAAGCAACAAGGGGAGGGCTGTGTGATGCTCTGGGGCTACTGCCAGATGATGATGGCTTGGAGGAGGCAGGTAGCCCAAAAGAGGGATGGGGACATGCTCTAGTCCTGTTTGGGAAGGTGTGTTGGGAGTACTTGGAAAGCAAACACCCACTACAGCCCCTCATGAAGGGCTCCTCCACTCTAACGTGCCTCCTAAGCTGATGAAGTCCTGGTTCCTGATCAGTCTAAGGGCACAAGCTGGGATTACTGTGCTGTGTGCATGGCACAAAGTCAAGGGTTTACATGGCAGCAGGGCAGATCTGGGTTAAGCGTGCCAGAAAATGAGCAGCTGTGGGGGAAAAGGGTGGCATACTGCTGGGACAAATGGCCTGGGGAGGACGTGGTGCCTCCACTGCTAGAAGGCTTTAGGGATGGGAATGATTTAGGTGTAGTATGGGGGCAGGTTTCTCTTTTGAGGTCCCTTCTAGTTATGTCTTTCATGCTTTTATGATTGCTCATCGCAAAAAAAACCTTGAAGGTGATTTAGAAAATAATCCTCAGGCCATGCCCTGTGAGGCTTTTTTGAGCAGCTTGATTTACAGGGAGGAAAATAGAAGAAAGCAAACGAAAAATCTAGGTGGGAACTGCGACGTCTCACACCTCAGCAGAAGTGACACTGAAGTAAAGAAAGCAGAGTTTTGCTGGAGCCCAAGGCAAGCTGAGATGTCAGAGCATCCCTGAAATGCCGTGTGACTGGATGCAAGGGCAGGGAGGTGTGAGGGACACGTGCAGATGAGTGTCCAGGGCCTGGACTGATGAATGAGCCTTGTGGGATGTGCCCTGGGTACCCTGCTCTACCTGACCAAGCTCACAGCAAATCCTACCACCTGCCTTGAAGGCAAGATTCTGCTGGCCTGAGCCTCACTGGGGGAAATCCAGATGCTTTGGTTCTCTTCTGGTGCCATCACCTAGTATTAAACCAGTTAAATTGGACCTCTGAGCATGGAGCCCTAGTTTCTTATGCTTTCTAGCAGAGGTGGTGGGCTGGGACAGCCTTGCTGAAGACCTGGCCGTGGTTCTCTGCGAGCTTTATGGTCCCCAAAAAACTTGACCATGACTCAGGTTGTTGCTCAGCTTTGGCCAAGGATTTGCAGGAGGGGCTCTTTTTGGAAGCAGAGCCCCATTTTCTAAGCTCTGCCTCTCCTCAAGCTTCCTTTGCACCTCCTCAGCACTTCATGAGACTTCTCTGTGAGCTGAGGGCGAACAATTTCATATGAATGAAGTTAACAATAAAAAGCAGACTCTCGGGAAGAGGTTTGCAGAAATAATCCGTATTATCCCAACTGGCCATAACCAGCCACTGCCACATCTTGCTTCCGACCTTTGCTGTCTCCCTTTTAAATTTTAGCTCTTCAGCAGCCCTTAACGTGGCTGTGAACATGTTACAAATGTATGGGCTTGCCCAAGATGTCACGATCTGCTCGTACCTGCAGCCCTGGTCCCCAGCAAAACCTTTTTGCTCGTGGTCTGTGCTTCTGCCTTTAGGGAGACAAGAATATGCATTTAAGATTTGCATAGGAACATGCAGCTGTTCCACCAAAAATGGATAATTGTTCTCCCTGCTGTGAAGTTAAACAATAAGAAGTGCCAAACTGCATTTGCCATTGCTGATTTTGTGCACTCAGCTGCATATTTTATGCATGTAGATTAGTTCCAGATTTATGACGAGTTAACTGTTAATGCCTCTGTTAATTGGTCCAGGTTGTAGTTGCCGTGGAAACTATAAGTTTGGATTTTACATAAAGTTCTGTGTTGCATTTAACGCTTTTTTTGGTTCATTTGGGGTTTTTTTTGGGGTTTTTTTTGAGGCTCTCTTTAATGCCTTACGGTGAAAAAGGAGAGGGAGTCAGCACTGAAAATAAAAGTGCCTTTGGGCAGAAAACAAGTTGCATCAAAACGAGTAATCTGGGGGGAAAGTTGTGATGTCTGGGAAAATAAGGGTTTCTGATAGTGCCATCTTGACCACAGCTGTATAACTATTATTATAAGTGTGTAACAGCTATTATAGCTGCTGCAATACTGTAATAAAGAAAACAGCTGCATAACCTATAAACACTCTGAAAATACAGGACTGAAGTTCTTGGGTCTGCAGCTATCCCTTCTGGTGGGCAAAGGAAAGAGCTGATGTGCGTTTAATGGAAAAAGCAGCTAGTGCACAATTTTTCCAAGATATTCTTTTTGATTTTATTTCCAGAACACACCCGTGGGCACTCCGATTTTCATCGTGAATGCCACAGATCCAGACCAGGGGGCAGGAGGCAGCGTGCTTTACTCCTTCCAGCCTCCTTCCAATTTCTTTGCCATCGACAGCGGCCGTGGCATCGTGTCAGTGATACGGGAGCTGGACTATGAAGTGACCCAGGCGTACCAGCTCCAGGTCAACGCAACGGTGAGTCTTACCCTGGCCAATGCAGGTGAGGAGGAGTTTTCTGGAGGAACTTCAATGGACAAGGAGCTGCTGCTTACATATTTTGTTGCCCTACTCTGGCACCTTCTTGGGTGCGTCCAGCATTTCCACTTGGAAAGGTATTTTAGCAAAAAAAAAGCCAGTACAAAGCACACAGACCATTAAATCCTCCAGACTCATTCCTTGTGTATCATGGCTTATAACAGGTGGATTCACCTGTATTGAACCCCTTGAGCCTCACTCGGCAAAAGCAGAGTTCAGCCATCAAGAGTTAAAATTTTGATGGACAGAGGAGGAGAAACCCAAGTCCTAATTACAGTCAGTAACACCGTACTGGGAGGGGACCCCCCAGGAGATGTATGTCCAGGTGGCCACTGTGGAAAATCCATGCCTCACTTGAAGAGGAAACTTCTCTCCTGGTGTCAAATGTGGTGAAAACTCAATAAGGGGGTGTGTGAATGAGGAACACAGCACAAGCAGGTGCTCTGGGTGATGGCTCCTTTTCCATCTCAGATGCAACAGAGGAAGGTGAGATTCAGCCCTACAATAAATCTGACCAACTCTGCATTCAGGAGAGGGGGGGGAAACCCTTCCCAACCCCTCCAGGCAGCTGGCTAGAGCTCTTGAAGCATGTGATTTAATCAAGATCATTGTCTTGATGCAGAACCACAAATGTCACGAGGAGGTGGAGGGCTGTGCAGCTCCACTTTGTTTTCCACAGCCACAAAGGGTGGGTGTTCACAGACTGCAGGGCCACAGGCAAACAGCTCAACCTTTTAGCCCAATCCTTACATGTTCAAGGCTGTGGAATTTTCCTCAGGAGCTTATTTTTTTCTGCAATGTACCCCATTTTATTTTAAACATTCCAGTGATAAGAGGACCTGGCTGTCTCTCACCAACATGCTTTCCTGGGATGTGCTATTGAACTGTCTAGTGGGTTAGAATACACAGGACCAAACACAAGCCCTAATAGAAAAGTGCCATTCTTCCACATGTGCCAGTCTGGTTTCCTCAAGGACATAAGGATGTGTATCATCACATCTTCAAGGATGCCACCTTGATCCATCCAGCTCCATCTAGCTCTAAATCCATGGTGCAGATAAGGATAAAATGGGGGCATATCTGGTATTGCTACCTAATAAGCTCCTGCCTTCTAGTGATTTCCAGCTAAGGAGTTCAAAAACTTAATATTTAAGTCTTTGAACTAGGCTTGGTTGCAGCTGTGGGGATATCTCCTCAGCTTGGTTGCAGGCCACTGATGATTTCTAGCAGAAAGGCAATGAGAGACCCCAGAGCAAATCTCACCCTGGGAAGGAGGATGAGAATTGCACCAGCATGCAGGAGCTGGAAGAGCAAATGCAAGTCTCTTGCCTGACTGATGAAGAGTTTTCATGGTCTGGAGTGCTAACTGGGGTGATGGTGAAACTGGGACCACTCCAAGAAGAGCTGTGGCATCTTGGTTCAAGGCAGGAGCCATTTCATCCCAGGGATGTAGGCAGCAGGGGCAGAAAGAGGCTGGAAAGGGCAGCATGAGGCACAGTAAGTGAGGAAATGTGAAGTGTATTTGCTTTTTTAGTGCTATCTATAATACTTTAACCAATATTTAAGAGGTGAACGGGAGGGGAAAAAAACATTAGCTGAAGAAACTAAAGACTTCAACCTGATAATGCTAACAGCAGAGTGCAAGTCAGAAATAAACATCTATCCAGGCTGTAAATGCTGAGGCCTGCAGGTTAAGAGGATAATGTACAAGCTGTGTTGTTGAATACGGTTCAAATTAACGTTAATCTTCTGGCAATCAGTCCTTGCCACTGTTCAGAGTTGTTCTGCAGAGCTGTGAGGTAACCTCTTGTGCTTGCCTCTCACCACGGTGCTTGATTAGGGGGTAAGGAGAGATTTATTTCCTTCCTTTTGTGTGTTATCTGCTTTGCTCCTGCCCTTCTAACAAAGCACTGTGGGCATCTGGGTCACTCTTGAGCACCCAGGGGAAAAGGCTTCAGCAAGACAACTAGTGGCAGAAGGGCAGTGCCAGGACCAGCTGTTGTTGCATTGGCTGCTGGAGAAGGGACTTGCTGAACCTTCCATCCTGGTAGGTTCTTATGGGATGTAAGGGAGAAAACATCCTTTGGTTCCAGCTTGAAGGCTGGTGAGTTTAACTTAACCTCTCCTTGGGTTTGGAAAGTAAAGGTTAGTAGCAACTGCAAATAATATGGAATATAAAAAATAGGACCTGCCCAGGTTATGGTATCACCCCAGAGCAGAAATCAGAAAGGGCATTTCTTTGAGGTACTTAAAAGATGTGTAAGTGTGGTGCTGAGGGATATGGTTTAGTGGTCTGTGTGCTGGGTTAACAATTGGATTTGATGGTCTTAAAAGTCTTTTTCAACCTAAATGATTCTCAGATTCTCCTGCTCAGAGCACTGAAGGGTTCAAGGACCACCGCTGCTTGTGGTAAAGTTGCTGTGTGCTTGTGACCTGCTTCACAGAGCAGGGAGGATGGCTCCTCACCTCCCACCAGCTGTGGAAACCACTTGGCTTGCATCAAAAGGCACCTCCTGGTTACCCCCATCCTGCCAGTCCCCGTGCAAGGCGAGAGGGAGAGGTCTGCAGTTTAACTGAGCCAAAAATATTAGCCCTGTAGAGAGAAAGTTGCTACTGCAAGGATCTATCCTGCAGTTTAGCTTCCCACTCTGCCTTCAGTGTGAGAGTTGAAGCATCCTTCAAAACCAGGAGCAGCCTTTGGTGTAGATACCCTCTGCCAAGGCTCAGGGCAGCAAATACAGAAAAGGATAAAGCTGTGACTGCAACATAGCCATGGGGTTGTGAAGAGCAGCAGAAACGTGAGGGAGCTGGGGGGGCTTTGTCATGTTCCAGCTGACGGAGCCCAAGCTGTGCAGAGGCATCAGTGCTGGGAGAGTGTGACATGCTCTGCTGTGATGTGCTGGTAGGAAAGTCTGCTGGCAACCACACCTGGGTCTCCTGGTGTGGAGGTGCCCTAGGGTGTATCTACATTAGAAGGGAATTTAGATTTTGAAGTGTATGTTGAACAGCGTTGCTTCTTTTCCAACCAAAATGTGATGAGAAGTAAATTGTTGCTTGCTGTATTTTAAAAGGCTAATGCTGGAATGAAACGTGTATTGTATTTCAGCTTAGGGGGAGGTTCTGTGGCAATAATTCCAGCAGGTAGCTTGAAAAAGAGACGATTACTTGGACTATTCAGAAATTTCGACCCAGCTACTACTGTGAAACTTAATACTGTTGAATAATTCAATTTTTCTGATAGAAGTTTTTTCTCTACCCCCTGACTAACCCTTGTTTTTTTAAGGACCAAGATAAAAACAAGCCGCTGTCCACTCTGGCCAACCTGGCAATCACCATCACAGATGTGCAGGACATGGACCCTATCTTCATCAACCTGCCCTACAGCACAAACATCTACGAGAACTCGCCTCCGGTAAGAGCTGCTGCTTTGCTCTTAGATGTGTGACCACCACGGGAGGATGGAGCAGGGTATGGGGCCAGAACCACAAGGTATCCTAAAAGAGCTAGAGGAAAATCTCACTGAGGTGTTTGTTCTTCCACCCATCCCAGGTTTGCATTGCTCTGCCTCAATGTTTGTGGCCTGGGTGCAGAGAAAGAGCCCTGTTTCCACGCTGAAGTGCTAATGCTCTGGATTTCGAGATCCAAAAAGCAACCAAAAAGAGGCCAAACATTTTTTTCTTTCTGAAACAACACGTTTCAAGCCAGCTCCAAAATATTTTGCCCCCTTTAAAAAAAGGGAGTCTAAGCAAAGAGGTTTGGGGAGCCTGAAACCCAAACAAAACCCTATCCTAAATATTTTTCTTAGATTTTAAAAAGATTTTCCATTGTTCTTAGCATGCTGCCCCCCTATTTCCTCCTATTTCCACAGTGTATATGCGTGCCATTTCTAATAGAAAGTTTGAAGAAAAATTTAAACGTTCCTGAAATGAGGTAGTTTTCAAAATGCCAGAATCATCAGCCGTTTCAGCACTTGGAGCATTTTCTCCCAGGATTTGCCAAATTGAGCCAATCATTTTAGTTCTTCTGCAACTCGGTTTGTCAGCAAACTCACTGTTTGTGGAAAATATCTCTCAGTCTCTAAATACAGCAGGGCTTTTTTTTGCCCCACGGCAGATGACAGGGAGTGTGTTGGGCAGCTTTAGCTTTGGGACCTGTTTGCCCTGCTCCCAGAAAGGGTGCCCAGTACCTTCAGTCCAGGCACCAGCCCTACTCAGCAGCATCCACCTTCCCAAGGCACAGCTGTGCATCCCTTCGCTTTGTCTGTAGGGCAAATATTTTTGTATATGCATAGAAATACCTTCTTTCCTAAAATCATGGTGTGGTAGGCATCCATACCACACATCCATCCTCGTGCACTGGATCCAAAATGCCGGATGGCTCAGTTCATGCAGTGGTAGAAGGAATTCCAGCTTACTTCAGTTTATGCCTTTTTATTCACTTTGGAGCAAGGCAGCGGCTCTGACGGCACAGAGAGTGCTGGATCAATAGGGCAGAGTCCTACTGTCACAAATCCCACGGTCAGACAGCACATTGCTTGTCTGCCAGCCTGAAGATGGCCAAAAAAATGGCTGCATGAATTACTTTTATGAAGTGAAAGTTTCAGTGCTGTTGAGATTAAGGAGCATTTGTGGGGTAGGCAGTATGAGCTGCAGGGAAGAAAAAAACAGTTTCGATCACCCTTAACTGGGAGGGAAAAGCTTTGGGTGAAATTATAGAAATGGAAGTCCCACAAGTGTCAAAAATTATAGACTGCATCATCTTCGTGGAGTGACGCCGTATTGAGGAAAGGGGATCTCTCTCAAATTAATGATACATATTAAGGCTGGAGCTCAGTAATCTTTGTGTTGATACACCGACGTGCATCACAGTTGTTCCCAGGATGTACAATGTTTGCAGCAAGCATAGCAGAAAATAATTTTCATGTAACCTGAAATAGAGAGTGAAGGAGTGCTCACCAAACTGTGAGGGGTTTTCAGATAGGTTTGGAGATTTTAATTCCTCTTGGCCCCACATAATGTCTCCAAATGCATTGAGATAGCCAAGATGGATAGGTGCCATCAGGGATGCACTGAAGAAGACAACTGCTGAATGTAGGCAGTACTTTGAGTGGTATTGCCCTCTAATTTGGACCTAAAGTCACGTCCTTCCCAGGAGAAATCTCCAGTGCTGAAACAAGGACATGGTTTGCTATGGCAAACGTAGGGTTTAACACATGCATTTTCATCTCTCCATGGGAAGTCTTCTCATCAGCTCTGTCCTTCCACCCGAAGGAGCCAGTTGCACGTGCAGAGTGGGCACTGTCACCCTGAAGAACAGTTTGATTACTTAAAGGATAACAGCAAATTTGGGTGAGGAGTCTGGGCTTGGCCAGCTCCTGTCCAAAACCAGGCTCCCAGGTCAAGCCGACAGGCTGCAATGTATTTGTGGGTAATGTTTATTCTGCTGTCAGGCTCAGCAGGTCCAAATGTGCTCGAGACATCTCATCCCAGCCCCAAATCTACAGAGCAGAGACTTGCTGCTGCTCCACGCACATTTTCTGTCTCTCTTCCCTCTCTTTTTATCTTCGGTGCACAGCATGTCTGTGTTCCTCTATCAATGTATCAGGCGAGAATACCTCATCTAAAGTGTATACATTACCTAATAAAATCCTTCTTATTTGGGATTATTGCATCAAATTTTAATTTCCTCACTCGAGTAACAGCATGTCAGCCAGCCCGTCAGTGAAGAGCCGATAGAAGGTGAAAAGAGTGGATAAACTGCAGCAAATTACCGCAAACAGATCTCTATCAGCCCTTTGACTGGAATTGACTGGAATTAAGAAGTGAGAAATAGGATTTTTTTTTTGCCATGGCAGCTTTCTGAAGCGCTCCCCCCCCCCCCCCTTCTCCTGCTGCAACGCTGGGCTGCGCTTTGCCTTTCAAGTCCCTAATCCTGTAAGAGAAGAAGAAGAAGAAGAAGGGGTGGAGGGGCATGAGAGGGGAGAGAAGCGTCGTTGTAGCTCTTCTTTTTCTCAGGCTGGGAACTGGTAGCATAATTTAGAAGCATTTTGGGTGCAGGCTTATTTGGACACTGAGAAGAAAGAAGTATCTTATCAGGTGAAGGAAGAGGATGCAGCAGGGAGGGACTTTGCTGTCCCTGGAGGTGTTGTATCTTCTTTCTTGATGCTGTTTATCATCCCAACATGCCTCAGACATCTCGCCCAGGGCACCTGAGTGCACCAAAGCCGCCTGCAGCTATCACAGAGCTTCACAATAGTTTATTTTTCATCCTTGGAGTCTTTTTTGGGTGCCTGTCCTCGCAGTGTCTGTAGGCTGGATAGCATCATTGACGTTCTCCAGCCGTGCTGGAGGAGTGGGGCCATTTCTCCTTGCAGAGAGGCTGTTTGTCTGATGGCTCCCTGCTTTTGGATCTCAGCTGGTGTATGGTTCAGGCAGCACCTCAGCTTCATTTTGGGGGTGAAGGAAGAAGAATACACTCCTTAAGGGGCAAGCTGAGGATAGTGTGCTTCATCCCACGGGGAGCCACATGAAGGCAAGAGAGAGGGCAAACCCCACCAACATTTGATCTCAAGACCAGCAGTTGTATTCCCTTGCAATAGTGTCATACAGATACACATCAAATATCATTAAAACAGTTTTAATTCTTCAGCACCATCCCCCTCCTCCACAAAAACTCCTTGAGTTGAAGAAATAATGTAGAATCAGTGCTATTTTTGCCCTAGAGTCTTGATAGCTCCGAGTTAATTCTTTCTTACAATATTTCCAGCCCATCAGTGTGAACACTTTATTAAAAGCTCAGAGTTTTATTAAAAAAGGATTGATTTACCCCTGCCCCTCTTCAGAAAACCCTCAGATTTTGTTTGGATAATGTGCCATTCTTTATTTTCTTTGCCTTTTTTTTAAGCATAGGCTTTTCCAGATTATTACTTTTCTAAACCTTCTTCCTCCTTCCCTAGAGGGGGAGAGAGTTATTCTGTTCTAGTGCTTTGGTCTATACCCATCAGCCAAGTCCTTTCTTTGCAGCCACCATTGTCTGTGGAAGCCGGGTGAGTTGTTACTTGATTTAAGAAATGACAGGAATATTTAGGAGCTTAAAAGAGCTGCAGTTTCATGCTACAAATACCTGGGGTGAACCCTGAGCAGAGCTGTGGGAGCTGGAAGTCACCTTGGGGTTTCCAAGAATAAGTAGAAGCCTCACCAGATGTATTTGGGTACAGATGGTGAGAGAGACTCTTCCAGTTGGCTTCCTCAGGGAGCCAGAGCCTTGCATCTCCTGTCCTTGCTTGCCAAGACCTAGATAGGGAGAGAAATAGTGTTGTGGCCCGATAGGATTTTGGAAGAGAAATAGGAAATTGTTGAGTTGTGGTTGCTGCCAGGTCAATCTTTGCCATTGTGGTGCGACTGTGATCAGGGTTTGGTTTTGGTTTGTTGTGTGTTCCTGTTTCTAGTCTCTCATCTCTGGCTAGTTATCTCTGCTGATATGGTGGGCAAGGTGCTTCATGATCATCACAGGTAGTAAAAGATGAGTACTGCCTCTGTGTAGCATCATGTTTTGCATCACATCATCTCACTCTAACCCATGTTGAATGGGAATAGTCCTTCCTGTGGACTCTGCTGAGTGATCATTCTCTGAAACTGTCTTCATCAGTTGTTACCACTCACTACAAAAACAATTGCCACCAGAGACATGGATAAACATTGTGCCTATCCTGTTGCACTTGTTCAGCCTCTTCCCCAGAAGGATCAAGATTGATCCTAAACATTGTGTGGATCCTTGGGGAGGGATCATCCATTCTGAGAAGCTGGGATTTGGCAGTCTTCTAGAATACTCTTGTGAAGGAGCTGACAGTAAGGATGGGAACCAGGTGGCTTGTGAAGAGATGCCCAAGCCATTACCATGCTTCCAGGAGACAACATCTATGAACAGCAGGGAGCTCAGCTCCCCTCCAACACGTGTTTCTGGGTCACTAGTGAAGTATAGCTGACAGTAAGGATGGGAACCAGGTGACTTGTGAAGAGATGCCCAAGCCGTTACCATGCTTCCAGCAGACAACATCTATGAACGGCAGGGAGCTCAGCTCCCCTCCAACATGTGTTTCTGGGTCACTAGTGAAGTACGATTCATCCCCAGGAGGATGAAGGGGCTTGTGGAGAAGGGTGAGACACAGGGCTGTAAGGAGAAGAGGATGAGACCCAGTTTCAAAAGCATCACCACAGGCTTACCAAGGACCAAGTAAACCTTTTCCACCAGGCAGCTTTCCAGCCTCTCCTCCCCAAGCCTGGAGCGTTGCCTGGGGTTGTGGTGACCCAAGGGCAGGACCTGGCACTTGGCCTTGTTAAACCTCATACAGCTGACCTCAGCCCATTGCTCCAGCCTGTCCAGGTCCCTCTGCAGAGCCTTCCTACCCTCCAGCAGATTGACACTCCCACTCAATTTCGTGTCATCTGCAAATTTACTGAGGGTGCACTCGATCCTCTCATCCACGTCATTGATAAAGATATTAGACAAGAGGGACGCCACTTGTGACTGGTCGCCAACAGGATTTAACTCTATTCACCACAACTCTCTGGGCTTGGCCATCCAGCCAGTTTCTAACCCAGCAAAGAGTCCACCTGTCTATGCCATGAGCTGCCAGCTTCTCCAGCAGAATGCTGTGGGAAACAGTGTCAAATGCCTTACTGAAGTCCAGGTAGACAATATGTCTTGGTAATTTCTTTCCTATGGATGTCTCTATGGCATGTGCTGCTGAGATATCCTCCCCTCCTCCCCTCTCAAACTTTCCCTGCTGTCCTCATCCTCTTATCTCTCCCAACAGCCCTTCCCCTTGGCTCCTACGGGAGGGACCTTTCCCGCAGATAAAGCGGCCGCAGCGTCAGCAGGCCCCGATTTGCTCTTTCTTGGCCATGGCTGGAGCCCTGCCTTCTGCAGCTGCCTGCCCTGCTTCTTGACAGGCACAGAGCGAGCTGTCAGATGGACCGAGAGCCTTCACCCACCCCCCTGCCAGGGACAAGCTCTCGTTTTGCCAGGGAGCGGCTAGGGGCTGATGCCTGCCCCGTGGGGACAGCAGATTAAAGCAGAGGATGCTGGATTTCATGTTTCTCCTTTATTTTTTCCTCTTGTTTTCTTTGCTGTCTGTTCCACACCCCTTGCTCTGCTTTTCCACTGCTGTGAGGCATTGGAACAGGCTGGCCAGGGAGGTGGTGGTGACCCCATCCCTACAGGGGTTAAAAAAATGTGTAGATGTGGCACTGTGGACACAGTTTAATAGTCCTGATAGTGTTGGGTGATGGTTGGACTTGATGATCTTAGAGGTCTTTTTCAATCTTAATGATTCTATGATTCCTTTCCCACTTTTCTTGTGCTTTTTATCTATCTTTGCTGCTTTGGAAGGCCTGGTTATTGTTAGTGATTTAGAGGCTCTCCAGTGGCTGCTGAGCCTCCCCAGCCGAGTGCTGCTCAAAGGCCGGTGACCTGGGATTTATGGCTAATGTTCTCAGTTAATAATGTGGATTTACTTAAGGAATCCATTGAAATGCCCTCAGAGATCAGAGAATGGACAGCCTGCCTGGCCCCAGGAGCCTTCTTTACGGCCAGCAGTGGCAAAGCATCTCCACTGAGCCCTCGTGGGCATGACTCTGAAAGCTGGGGAAGACAGCAAGTCCCTGCTCTCCACTGGTGATGTTTCTGCAGTAGCTTTCCCTTTGGCCTTCAGGTGATGGATTGCAGGGCAAAGGCAGCTCTGCCATCCTGCTATGCTCCCTCGTTAGATATACAAACACCTCTGTTGACATCTCCTTTGAGGCAAAAAAAAAAATATTTTAAAAAATTTCTTCTTTTCCCACTGTTAATAAACCCATGAAAACAAGAAGGGCCAAGCTGTAAATTTTTTACTACTGCATTAATTATGTGCATGTGCCTGCATTTGTATTCACATGGGCTCACTGCAGTGCAGCTTAGGGACTTGATGTAAGGACATGAGGTTTTTATTTAAAAATAAGAATTTTGGGTCACTTTTATGTTCTTCATTGGTTTTGGGGGACTCTGGGCCTCATGGGCCTTTATGCTGAGCTATAACAAGACAGATGGAGGATGAGTTGGGTGAGCTGGCAGTTACAGAAGCTCCTGCCTGTGGGCAATCCCCTGTTCTCAGCATCTGTCCAACTCTTCTCTTCCTTAAAGGTTTAAATTAAAATCTCTGCAGCTCATTTAGTTATGCAGCTGGATGCTGATAGCCAGCACAAGCATCCCTCGTTGCCTCGGGTGCCTCCTTTGAAGAACATGGGGAAAAGAGGACCAGTTGAAACTGGGAACCCAGCAGTAGATAAAACTGGTGTCGTGGCCAGTGCTGAAGGTCGTGGTGAAAGGGGAATTGTTGTTTTTTGCTTCTTGAGGGACTGCAGAGTGAAAATCTGTGGTAGAAGAGCGTGTGCTTTTCCTGCCAGCCAGAGCCTGTGCAGCTGTGACAGTGTGAGGAGTCATGTCTTGGCTTTGCTGATGCTGCACCATCAGTTCCTCCTTCCTCTTCCTCCTCAGGCACTGATAGCTGTGCTTTACCACACTGACCTCAGCCTGGAGAAGAGAAGGCTCTGGGGAGACCTTCTTGCAGCCTTCCAGTACTTAAAAGGGGACCTATAAGAAAGCTGGGGACAGTCTTTTTATCAAGGCCTGTTGCAACAGGACAAGGAGTGATCGTTTTAAAGTAAAAGAGGGGAGATTTGACAAGATAGAAGGAAGAATTTTTTTAAGCTGAGGGTGGTGAGACCCTGGCCCAGGTTGCCCAGAGAGGTGGTAGAAGACTCATCCCTGGAACCATTCCAGGTGAGGTTGGACAGGACTCTGAGCAACCTGCTCTAGTTGAAGCTGCCCCTGCTCATTGCAGGGGTATAGGACTAGATGGCCTTGAAAGGTCCTTTCGAAACCAAAGCATTCTATGATTCCTGGAAGTTAGTGGTTGGACTTGATGACCTTTAAGGTCTTTTCCAACCTAAATGGTTCTATGATTCTGTGACCTTGTTTCAAGCTCTCCTCCTCTGGGCAAGGGATGAGCAGGATGGAGAATGAGGCTAGTAGTGCTCTTTCCAGTCCCTATGGACAGACTGCACAGTAAAGCTCAGCCTGCTATGTGGTTCCATTAGAGGACATAGTGTCCTGGTCACATCTTGAGCATCCCCAGCTACATCCTGAGGTGGGTTAGCAGAGTTTTTCAGATTGCACAAAGAATGATGAGTGATGTGTCTGAATTGTCCCAAGAACAGGTGATGGGACTTTTCCATGACATGCCTTGTCCTTGGACAGGTTTTCCTAAGCAGGTGGCCCCTAACAGGTGATGGGACTTTTCCATGACAGGTTTTCCTAAGCAGGTGGCCCATAATAAGAGGTGCAATGCCTTGGCAAGGGACCCCCAGCAGCACTTGACCAGGGTGGCTGTAACATGTCTCCTCTTCCTCCCCAGGGCACCACTGTGCGCATGATAACGGCCATCGACCAGGACAAGGGCCGTCCCCGGGGCATTGGCTACACCATCGTCTCGGGTAAGTCTTGGGGGGACGTGGTGGGAAGCCCAGTGGAGATGGAGGGGCTGGCCCTGCAGCAGGTCGTTGTGCATCTCGTGTCTTGGATGTCCTGTCTGACTCAGTTTCTCATCGACTGTACTGCTTGCTCTTTTGATTCAGCGTCACTCATTAGTGCTACAACTGAAAGCTTTTATCCCTCTGAGAAGTTTTCTTTGCTTTTGGCACTGTCGGAGCATGTTGTTCGTGGCATCTCTCATTCCTTGAGAAGCCAATGTTATTTCTAATAAATATGACAGTATCTCCCAGTGAAACCTTCTGGTCATAATGATGAGCCACAAACAGTTCTGCTTCATACTCTGGAGGAGGCCTGCAAAGAACTGGGTGTCAAACTCTTGTTGGCAGTGTGGTGGTCGTTGTTTAGGGAGAGAATGGGACTGATTATGGACTGAACAGCTCCTGGGGGGGCTCAATGGTGTTTCCCAAAAGCCTCTGTGCTGAGGGCTGGCCTCCCAAAGCATTGCCAGCACTTTGCAAGCTGGGAGGCTGGGAGTTGGACCTGCAAAGGTGCAGGGCTAGAGAATGAAGCTTAAATAGAGCAGTGGAGGGTTTCTGCCATTTGAAAGCTATGTGAATTAATTCTACCCTTGCAGCCTGGCTCTGAAGCCTGAGGAACCTTTCCTAGCATGCATGTGTAGCTTGCTGAAACTGTTGTCAATGGGCAGTGCTTGACCGCTTGGGGACTTCCCTTTGTGGGAAAGTCTATCAGGCTGCTTTGACCAGCTGTGAGGAAAAAAATTACTGCTTCAGGTTACAAGAGACTTAATTTTCAAAGAACAGTCTGTGAAGTGTCTAGTGATATGCTATTGGCTTTGGGGAGACCCCCCCCTTTCAGACCCACAAGCCTAAATCTCTTTTGTCAGCCTCTTCTGATGACAAAAGAGCCAGGAGCAGGGCAGCCTGGGCAGGCAATTCCAGATAAAACATAGCTGCACTTCAGGAAGGCAAATTTTTGTTGCTGGACCAGTCAGATTTAAGATGCCTTGAGGTCAGCAAGCCTCTGCCATATCCAGGGCAGACTTCGATGCTCGCTGAGCTGCACTTGAACACTGCTTTGGTGGAATTATGCTCCAGGGGCAGACAGACTAACCCAGGTTAACCCTAAGAGCAAGGGACCAGCTTGATGGGGTTGGGATGCAACCGTATTTCTAGCATCACTTCTGAGGGGGATTTTCACAGCAAGAAATGGCAATAGTGCCTCCTTTCCCCACTGTGCCACATGCTTTGAGCTACACATGCAGATATCATTTCCCAGTTTCTCTTCCTCAAAGCCCAACCATTTCAAACACTCTTTTAATCAACCTCTAGGGTCAAGGTGTTTTCACCCTGACTTTCAAGTCCGCTGATCCTGACTGCAAGTATCCAGGTCAGTCTGCCTTTGAAGATGTGAGGATTATTTATTCTTCTAATTCCCTCTGCAATTTATGCTGACATTCCCCTGGCAAGAATTAAATGAGAGATTCCCCCAGATTGCATGTATCAACTGGCCAAAGCACAGCATGGGCTTTCTTTTGGCTGATATGAGCCCTTTTTCTCTGGAGAACGGACTGAAACCTGACACAAATTTTGCAGAGGCCACTGAACTACTGTGAAGATGGTAAAAGCCTTCAACTTATAGAAACCTCACCTAGCTCAAAGCCTGAAGATGGTCAGCAACTGGGAAATCCCCCTCATCCTGTTGATACATCCTTCTTTGGGCATCCAGTGATGGCCACGGATCCTTTTTCTAACTCAGTTACCAGTATGCTGTGGAGATCTAATTTTCCCTTTTCAGTACCAATGCTATACAAACAGCTTTGGGTCCCCAAGAGCCTTTATTTGATGGCTTAAACATGCAGAAACAAGCATGTGATCTAAAGAAGGTTCATTTGCTAAATGCACCCATCTACCCCTGGTCCTGTCAGGCTTTCTGCTCATCCAGTGGTCACAGCTGCTCTACCAAATCAAGGAGACAAAACCTCAGTCCCTGGATTTTTGCTTGGAACGTGCAGCCACACTCTCATTTTCACGTCTCTGTTTGGTTTTCCTGCAAAATAGCCACGGGGTCCCTTTGCAAGCATCCCCCACTCGGTGCCGGGGTAGCCATCAGCCTGGCTGGGTGGAGAGATGGTGGAAGGGAGCCAGGCACGCTTCAGGAGCCTGGTGGCAGCGGGGTGCAGAATGACAGGCAGGCAGATCAGTGCCTGTGCCAAAAGCTTAATCCCTGCCCCTGGTCCTGCCTGGTGGGGGGCAGCTCTCATATCGGAGAATCAGGCAGAACACATCAAAGAGTGATTAAACTCCTTTGCATTATTTATTTTTTTGCCCAAACATGAGAATTGCAGAGTGTTTTCATAAGTGGCCAGGAGACCTCCTCCTGTTGGCACCAGCATCTTGCAGAGCCGTGGTGCTGGGAAGGATGGACTGAAGGATGACTGCAAATACCCACTATCGCCTCCTGCCTCCTCCTCACCCTGACTTCAGCTTAAGGCAGAGGTTTCCAAAATACCTGAAGCCAGGCTTCAGGATGCTCTTGTCCCAGTTTGAACTGACTTTGTTGCCAGGACCAGTTTGCCAGCTCTGTTCAGCTGCTGGACCGTGGCTGAGGACAATGAAAACACGGCCACGAGGCAAACAATCATTTCTCTGAAGTCAGTAAGGGTGAGAGTGATTCCTCTACTCTGCTCAAGGCATTCTCTTCCACTTTCCATGATTTGCTGTTTGCTTTTGAAGGAATATGTTACCTTCTGATGTCTGAGACATGGGAACTGGCATCTAACATGCTTCCAAAATACTGCTCATCCAAGGCAAGTGATTTTTTTTTTTCTTTTTTTTGGCAGGCAGGTAAATCCTAATTAATTTGTCATTATCCTCAATCATGATGGTAAAGGTCAGTGAGCAAATTTTGTGCCTGAGCTGGTAAATTTTTATGGCAATTTTGCAAAAAAAAAAAAAAACCTGTTCTAACGTGAGAATGGGGAAGCAAATTAAATTAGAAACCAACTGTAAGCAAAAGTGAAAATGGTCGGTGGAGGTAGTAATTATACCTGGCTCTGTAGCTCACTTGCACAAGAGGAGCTGGCAGTGATACAGTTCCCATTCCACAGCAGGGATGGGATGATGCCTCTCCCCAGCTCTCCCAGGTCTTGTGACACGGGGACCACATGTGGCTGGTTTAATTTTACCAGCTGGGGTTGAATATACAGCTGAAAAGCAACCTAGCTGTTCTTCATTCCTTCAGTGTTAATATCTACAGCATTGGTATGATCTAGAGGTGGGGCATAAAAATTAATTTGGAATTGCCTGTGTCCTGTTTAGCCCTATCCCTCGGGTAGCTGTGCCTGGGGATATACTGCAGCAGCTCTTATTTATATGGTTATCTCCAGCACAAGGTCCTCCTGTGACAGGAAAACAATAAAACTAAAAGATTAACCATAACCACATAAAATAAGACTTAAGTTCTAACTTTCTGCTGCCAGCTTACAAAGCTGTTAAGCCTGAAATGACAGAGGAGCACTGATCTAGCTGTGTTATGGCTTGGGCTAGTTGTCCTGTCTGTGCTGAGAATCATTTCCATATCCTATAGGGAAAAGCCATTCCATTGTTTCTCCCCCTTCCTTCCAATTTGAGTGTTTTAACTGCAGGAAATCATGAAATATTCCACCCTCTGCTTTGCAGAGTGAGATTATAGTCCTGCAAAAGGCTATTTGAAAAAGAAATGCAAACTGAGATCTCACAAATCAAGCCCCTCGTGCTAACAGGTTTGAATCCTGGGTTCAGTTTTGGGCCATTCACTCCAAGAAGGATATCAAAGAGCTGGAGCGTGTCCAAAGAAGGACAACAGAGCTGGTGAGGAGGGGTCTAGAGCACAAGTCTTGTGAGGAGTAGTTGAGGGACCTGAGGTTGTTGAGCCTGGAGAAAAGGAGGCTCAGGTGAGGCCACCACACTCTTGACATCTCTCTGACAGGAGTTTGGAGCAAGGGGAGGGAGGGGTGTCAATCTCTTCTCCCAAGAACAAGTGATAGGAGAAGAGAAAACAGCCTCAGCTTGTGCCAGGGGAGGTTTAGGTTGGATATTAGGAAAAAACTCTTCCCTGAGAGGGTTGTCAAGCCCTGGGAGAGGCTGCCCAGAGAAGTGGTGGAGTCCCCATTCCTGGAGGGACTGAAAAGCCGTGGAGACATGGTGCTGAGGGACATGGTTTTGTGGTGGACTTGGCAGTGCTGGGTTAACTCAATGCTGGACTCAATAATCTTTAAATTCTCTTCCAACCAAAATGATTCTATGATTTTATGACAGATTGGTTGGTGCTGGGGCTCCCATTGCTCCCACTGGTGTTCTGCTGCTTTTCCCAGGCGAAAAGGAGGGTGCAGGCAGCCCGCAGGCAATGCCCTGCAAAACCTCTCCCTCCTCAGCTCCCCTGCTGCTTTGACAGGTTGGAGAAGCTCAGCCGCTGAGGTCAGGGCTCTGTTTGAAGGACAGATAATTAATCCAGCAAAGTAATCCACAGTTCCTTTTTGGCAGATTTATGGAGATAGCCTCTGTACTGGGGACTCTGCCTCATCATCTTTCATTTCCCAGGCAAAGCGAGTGACTTGTTGTATAACACGACCTGTTCTAGATAAGGCTTTTCATTTAGGGGAACTCTCTGCTCTAACAGAGATTGATTTTCCCGGTGGGCAGCGGAGAGCCCCGGCGCTCGCGGCGGGATCAGCGTGCTTTCACATTTGCTGCTGCTGCACATCGCCTGGGGCACGGGGAATCCTTTGGCTCTTTAAGAGAGGGATTTTTTTTATAGTGAATTAAGTGGCAATTTAATGAATAGGCAGGAGAGGACTTTGGCCCTCGAGCTCTTGTTAGGGAAACCTGTTGTATGGCTGCGGTCTTGCGTTTTGCTCGCTAGCGGTAAACTTGGAGTTTCATTTCTTTCCAGGGCAGCCAGGGGACTTTAGGTTTCCTGGCAGGAAGATGTGAAGATGAGTCATGCTGCAGAAGCAGACACTGAAGGGTTAAACCACAGGAAAAGGTCCCCCTGGCTCTACAAGATGCCTGACCTCAGTCTCTCCCTGACTGACCCATTTCAGGTGTGGTGATGGATGATCAAAGGGAGGTTGCACAAGGGCAATCCATACACCCTTCCTGGGCCTTAGGAAGTCCTGCAGGAGAGAGAGGAGTGGGAGTGTGGGGTTTTAAGTCCATTAGCTGGTCCTTAGGGCTCTTCACAAATCCTTAGGGGAGTTTTTTTTCCCCAAAAGTTGATAGTTTTAGAAGAGTGTTGCAGTTTCTGCCAAAGCACTTGCTTCCTAAAGTTGCTGCATCCCAAGGGAAGCATGAATTAAAGATCGTTATTTGCACAATATAATAAAAGCATGAGTTGCAAAAGCAAGAGGAAAGTGTGTCTGAACAGGATTGTTCTCTGCCATTCTTCTAGTTTTCCTGCTAAGGAATAAAATATCAAAAATATATATACATGTAAAAATGAATGCAGTAGCTCTCAGAACAGGTTTTCCATGGTCTTAACACATCTGGAGTCCCCTACTGCCTTCCTTTCAAACGTGCAGCATGAACCCTTGAGGCAAGGTGTAAGGTGAAGTGGCCAAAGAAGTCCTCCAGCGCTCAGCTGTGGATACCTCCCTTTATATTTTGGCCTTAAAGAAAGCAGGGCAAAGCAAACCACTTCCCTGAGTCCCTTAAACTGGACACCAGTGAGGATCCTTGGAGATAGGTCCTGTGAATTTTCAATACTCCCCTTGCCAGCTGGCTTACATTGCACCAGCTTTTTCCCACATTCAGATCGCTCGGTGAACTACCAGGGAGTTAAAGTCCTCATAAATTCCACCTGCTGGGAGGGCCTTCCAGTGTGATTTAAAGGCAGTCATCATAGCAGAACATTTCTGTAGGAGGACATGCTGATGGGTGGAAAAGTGCCTCACGCCGTGTTATTCATCAAAGGCTGTTTTTCTACCCTGCCAATGCAAGGGGATGAAAGAGCATGAAGAAGAGATGGTGGCTGCTGCCACAGCCCCGATTTTCTTGGCTCTGTTTCTCCCTGTCTTCTTCCCTGCTGCTAATGATGCCTCGTTGTCCCGTTGGCATCGTGCTTTGGCTCCCTGGCAATCCAGAAATCACTGGAAAGAGATACGGTTGGGATAATGGTTTGCATAGCAGGTGGTCCCCCAGCAAATGGCCTTCTGTAATTAAAACTATACATTCCCATTTATGTGTAAATATGAAACAAAAGCATATTTTTTGTTTATTTTCTGGGACTTCCTATTTAACTTCCTGGGATTTAATGTGTATTGAAGGTGCTGGCAACCACTGGAGAAGGATGAACCTACACTGCCTGTGTTCGTGCTGGGACTAGAGAAAACCATTTCTGAGATGTTTTTTAGAGGAAGATTCTCTAAAAGGTGTTGAGCCTGCAGATGTGGGCTTTGTTTGGAGAGCTGATTCAGACTCGTTCCCAGCCATATTACAGTGTACTCCTTTCTTGTTCTCCTGGTGGGTCTGCATTGCTTTGCCGTCTTCACTCATGATCCAGCTGTTGGCTGCTCTCTCCTAGCAGGTTTTAGGGTGAGATTGATGGAAAGAAGAAAGACTAGGAGGAAAAAAGCCAAGGCAGGCAGGGCTGGTGATTTGCTTTCCCTTTGAGCCACTGAGCCCATTTTAGATGATGTGGGGGAATAGTGGTTGTGATCCAAGGCTCAACATCCTTTTGTGTGATGAATTACCCTCAGAGCAGGAACCTTTAAACTCTGCAGGCACTGTTCTCCTCTCTGGCACCCAGCCACAACTCTCAGGGGCTTCGGGAGGGGGATTGCACCTTGGGTGATAAATCTCTCCTTTTATTTTCTTGTACTGTACATTCGGTTCTAAAAAAGGGAACTGTGCAAGGATTTAATCCGAGCTTCTTTTGTGGCTCTGCGAAATCAGAAATTCTGCTGGTTGTGCTAGAACGGGCAATTAAATCTTTTGGGGAAGATACTAAAAATGCCTGTTTGCAGAGCAGGCGTGTGCTGGAGGAGTGCTGGCACACAGCTTTGGGCTTGAAGTGGTTGTCCCAGAGAGAGCTGCATCTTCTGGGATCATGAGCAACCCAAAGTGCAGAGCAGGAGAAACAGGCACTGTTTTCTAGAGCATCTTGATTTCACACTGTTTCCCCCAGCATTCTGCTGGAGAAGCTGGTGTCTCATGGCATAGACAGGTGGGCTTAAACACTGGGTTAAAACCTGGCTGGATGGCTGAGCCCAGAGAGTTGTGGTGAATGGAGTTAAATCCCATTGGTGACCAGTCACAAGCGGTGTCCCTCAGAGCTCATTTTTGAAACCAATCTTGTCTAATACCTTTATCAATGACCTGGATGAGAGGATCGAGTGCACCCTCAGTAAATTTGCAGATGACACGAAATTGAGTGAGAAGAATGGGAGGGAATCTGAGCTATGATCAAGAATTTTATTTTTCTTCCTTTACCATTAGTTACCTCTTTTCCATGAAAAGACTTGTCAGTACATACAGGTCTAGTACAGAAATGGTCACAGAAAGATGCAAGCTGTACAAATCAGAGAAAAAACATCACAGTTGGGCTAGACAAGCAAAGCTGCTGGCTGAACATGAGCCAGCAGTGTGCCAAGGTGGCCAAGAAGGCCAACAGCATCCTGGCCTGGATCAGAAACGGTGCGACCAGCAGGAGCAGGGAGGTGATCGTGCCCCTGGACTTGGCACTGGGGAGACCTCCCCTTGAGTGCTGTGTCCAGTTTTGGGCACCACAGGGTAAGAAGGTAAGATGGAGGTGCTGGAGTGGGTCCAGAGAAGGGCAACAAGGCTGGTGAGAGGGCTGGAAAACATGCCTTAGAAAGACTGGCTAAGGCACCTGGGGTTGTTTATTCTGGAGAAGAGGTGACGGAGAGGAGACCTTACTGCTTTCTACAGCTACCTAAAAGGAGGTTGTAGTGGGCTGGTGTTGGTCTCTTCTCCCAAATGACTGATGATAGAACGAGAAGTAATGGCCTCAAGTTGTGCCAGGGGAGGTTTCAGTTTGATGTTAGGAAGAAATTCATCACTGAGAGAATGGTTAAACACTGCAACAGGCTGCCCAGGAAGGTGGTGGAGTCATCAACCCTGGAAGTGTTCAAAAAATGAGAGGAAGTGGCACTTGAGGCTGTGGTCTAGCATTTAGGGAGATGTTGGGAGGAAGGTTGGACTTGATGATCCTAGAGGTCCTTTCCAAACATAGTGATTCTATGATGCTATATGCAGAGTGAGGAAATAATGCTCAGGTTCTAATAACTCCTTTTTCTTTGCAAATAACTTATTCCCTTTGAATTAAAACGTGGAGGGAAGCATCTCCCCTGATCTGCTTCCCGGCAGATCACACAGGGGCAAAAACTCAAGGTGAAGAGCAGCAAGGTGGTCATGGCAGCTGATGGCCTATTTATACGATGATAACTGTGTCTGTTGCTGACTCTGTGAACCACATCCAACAGCATCTATTTCAGTGCCGAGGAGCCCTGACGGAGCACATTTTGATTAATAAATTATCCGGCGCAAGGTGTGTGATGGGTTCCCCTTTCACATCTCATGAAAGTCATCCGCTCCAAGTTCAGTGGCTCAGCAAGCCCGGGGCCTTTTGAGGATGCAGCTCCTCAATACAAACAGCCCTCTGTATAGAGAGAGATGGGAAAATTCTTGTGTGCAGGGAAATCTGCTTTCCCTGGCTGACAGGTCTTCGCTAGAGCTGGGCAGTGGCTGCATCTCTCCCTCCTAGGGATATGATGTTCAAAGGCCAGAGGGGCAGGCAGGAAAGAGGAGATATCAATGTTTTTTTCTTCTCTTTTTCCCTGGGTTTGAGACAGTATTTTTAATGGCCTTTTTAAACTGTGAGAATGTTGGCTGAGGGCAATTAAACATTATGGTCTTCATCTATAAAACCTCTCGTTAGAGCAGTGTTTCTCTAAAATGATGCCTAAAGCACCATCCATTCATCAATGAGCCTGGAAAAAAAACTCTGAATGGGCTACTGTGATCCATCCCATTGCTCCCAACCCTGCACACCGTGTTGGTCCCTGACTTCCCAGTCCCCTGCCCAGCTGCAGTGGATGTAAGAGCAGCTGCTGTCCCTGTATGTGCACATGGACAGAAGGATGTCACAGGTGACACCAAGCTTACTGGTGTGGTTGATGCCTGAGGGACAGAACATCATCCAGAGAAACCTGGACAGGCTTGAGAGGTGGGCCACTGTGAACCTCCTGAGGTTCAAGAAGGCCAAGTGCAGATGGGTCAGTAACCAATGGTATCAGCACAGGCTGGGGATGAAGGGATGGAGAGCAGTCTTGTTGAGAAAGTTTTGGGGGTGCTGGGGGTGAAAAGCTGGACGTGAGCCAGCAATGTGCATTCACAGCCCAGAAGGCAATGACAGCCTGGGCTACATCCAAAGCAGTGTGGGCAGCAGGGCAGGGAGGGGATCCTGCCCCTCTGCCCCGCTCTGGGGAGACCCCCCTGCAGTGCTGGGGCAGCTCTGGAGTCCTCAGCACAGCAGAGACAGGGACCTGCTGGAGTGGGGCCAGAGGAGCCCCAGCAGTGACCCAAGAGTGGAACCCCTCTCCTGGGAGGCCAGTAGGGGAAGGTTGGGCTTGGTCACCCTGGAGAGAAGGTTCCAGGGAGACCTTAGTGCACTGGGGCAGTGGGAGGAGGAGCTGGCTTAGCTCATGGCATGCACCTGCCTCCAAGACTACCACAGACCCAGTCAGTGGCAGGTGGCCATGTGGTAGCTTGTGACCAGTGCAACTTGGAGCTGGACAGTGCAAGTGCTGGAAGAGTGGTGGAGCAGCCAAACTCTTTGAAAGCCATCAGCTGGTGGGGCCATCTGCATCAGCAGTGCAAGTACTTCAACAGGGATCACTGGTCAGAGGAATAACAAAGCGGTGGCTGGAGAAACATTGTAAAGGAAATTATGGAAAGCCTCTGAGGGATGAGTGTGGAGT
>NW_008580669.1:0-1020 GCF_000691845.1 Merops nubicus | reverse complement strand
ATTCCTGCCATCTGAGATGTGTTGGAGAGGCTGAGCTAGATAAAAGCCTCTGATGTGCTGGGAGGGTGTCTGGGTCCCTAATTTATTCACTCATCTTTCAAAAAAAAATGACTGTGTGAACCACTTAACCATTTTTAGGACACGGAGCTCAGTGCTGTGCTCAGTCCTTTGTGTCAAATTCTTGCCCTATTGACATATTTCCACTAAAATCCATTGGTCTCCACATTTACAGGTTCCTGTTAGCAGAACAGTATTTTGTGATTAAAAAGGTATTTTGTTATTTACACAGTTTATATTACAGTGCCCATACCAAGTTTGTCCTGGTGCATAAAACTTACCATGGCAACACGGCATCCTGGATCATTTAAGCATCTTGCAGCACAATTCACTACAACTCATGGTGTGCCCTCCAAAGCTGGTTTTAGAAGAAATCTCCTAAAAAGTCAGTTGTAAATTACAGAGCAAAGGAGGGAAGTCAAGATGAAGAGAGGGGAATCATCCAAAGGAGGAGACTGGAGATCTTCATGCATGGCAGTGAATTTACATTGGAAAAAACAGCAAGGGTTAATATTTTAAGTAGCCACATATCAGGTCATTTAGCTGGCTAGCAGTCAGTGGGCCATTGAGGATAGAGAGCAGAGAGGACCAAGGACAGAAATGGGAGCTGTTTGATCTGAGAGGAAGATATAAAGGCTCAGTAATGGGGAAGAAAGGTGTTATGGCATTTAGGATCCTGAGAGAGAGAGGAGATGGTGGCAGTCAGGAGCTTGAAGTCCAGGGTGGCTTCCAGGGCTGGGTGGTGGGTAGAGCTGGATCTGGAGGCTTCAGCCATCCCAAGAAAGGTGCAGCCATGGTTAAATGGGGGATTGGAAGGGAGCGAGGTGGAGGCTGAGTGATGGAAAACAACTTTCTGTGGCAGCAGATCTGTCTTGCAGCTCCCTTCCAGGGAAATGACAAATGTTGTGTGTGTTTAGTTCATGCTGAGATATATTGAGAAGACAGTTGTGGTTTGGTTTTTTT
>NW_008580668.1:0-48544 GCF_000691845.1 Merops nubicus | reverse complement strand
TTTTTACACGGAACCAGGACACATGCCTTCAAGGAAACAAATGGCATTGACAGTGCAAAAAAAACTGCTCTCAAAAGAAAGAAAAGCCACGCCAGTAAGGAGATTTCTAATAACAGTTTAAAACAGAATAGAACCCAGATGGGGATGAGGTTTCCAAAGCCAAGAAGGGAAACAGAGAAGACAAAAGTAGCCTTTCAACAGGAGTACAGTCATACATGACTACTTAATGGTCCTGTCCAAATACTGGGCATTTTGCTGCTTGATACTCAAAGCTATTGGCTGAACTAAGAAGGCAGCGATGCTGTGGTATAGTCTGAGGCTGCTTTCTCCACCTGCTTAATGTGTGCCCCTCAAAAAACAGCTGTAATGAGTTTATACATGCTGCTGTGGGAGACATATATATACATCTATCTCTCTATATTGGTAAATGTGGCATATGTATGTTTACATGTGTAGCTTATATATATATGGTACACAGAGTAGACACAAAATTTCTAGAGAACACAATAGCTCTGTTTGTTGTGTGATAGCATTCTGTAAAAGGGTTGGCCAAATATACTGTCTTCCATGCAGAGCTTCATGCCTCCATTTATAGCATTGTTTTATATCAATTGCTATTGCATACTAATGTATAGATGCATTGCTATTTGTTATTTCAGTTGTTTGGTATTTGCTTTGAGTTTGAATACAAAAAACTAGACATGTATTAATCAGCCAATATTGCAGACTAATGGAGGTAATATATATCTGGTATGTTAGTGCAGGCCTTCAAAGTAATTTCTCATAGCTAAAAAGTCACTGTTTCATTATCTGAGGATCTTGCTAATAAAACTGCTTTTTGTCTCCTGAGATACTAGGGTGTTACGTTATAGTTGAAGAAAAATATTTCTGTTTGATTGGTGTTTCATGGTCTTGTTCTATCAAGACATTCCAGGAAGATGGAATTACTAGGCCTACCAAAAAGCTGCTCAGGAAATTTAATTTGTTGGTGGGTCCAGGGACTCTGCCTTGGCTTATGTAAGAATATGGTCTAGTGGCCTTCTGAAGTGAGATGGCTTTATTGGCATGTCTCTCAGTATGAGGAGATAGTTGTGGTTTAGACCCAGCTACACCATGTGGTCTCTTGCTTGCTCACCCTCCCTACCCCCAAAATGGGAAGGGGAAAAGGGAGACAAATGCAAAACCCGGCGGGATGAGAAAACGAGAATTTAATACAGTAAAGCAAAAGGAGCAATAAACAACAGTAATAACAGTAACGAAACCATGTATAAAGCAAGTGATCCAGAGAGGATCACGTTAACTCTGGAGGGACACCAGATGCCAGCCAGTCTGTGAGCCCTTCTGTCACTGGCATGATGTCAGTGTGGCATCCAGTAACCTATGGGCTGGTTTCCTTGTCTATTCCAGCTGAGGCACACCTACACCTTCTGGTGAAAATTAACCCTTCCCTAGCAGAACCAGGACAACAGTATATTCTACTAAGTCTGTCTTAAAAATGCATTTCTTTTACAGGTTCACTTAAAGAATATTTGATTTTGTGATGCGGAATTATTGTCCAGAAAGGGGTTTACGAGCTGTAGCTAGTATTCTGCTTTTTATCACCACTGGTAACTCGAAGCATCCTATTTATCTTTTGGCCTTTATATGCAGACATTTCTTGTATTCTGTTTTAACAGGTACCATCGTAGTTTTGACTCTGACCTCACAGCTGCCTTCGTGGCCTATCATGTCTGGCCTGCTCTGATGGAAAATGACATCGTAATTGTGAAAGGAGAGGCAGTCACAAAAAGAGGGGCTCTGGTATGTACTTCTGTAAAGTAACATGTTAGGGAAATCACTGTATTTAAACACTGTTTTAAAATTTAAAAAAGATAAATCCTTTGTTGTTCTCTCTATGGCTTGGGCTGTGTATATCAAATATCAGTTAGATTTTAGTGCCTCATCCTGTTTTTAGGATCAATAGTTCCATTTGTCTTCATGTGGCCATTATGCAGATGCATGATTGTTGGCAGAGCCTGTTCTAAGGAGAATGTCTGCTGTGCTTACTCTGTTGTCAAGCCTTGTCTCCAGCATGGCAAGTCTGCTTGCCAAGTTTGTCCCTATTAAATGCCCTCTCTCAGAAGAGATTTGTCAAACTCTTCTCTTGTAGTGGTCTCGCAGGAGCCGCAGCCGCAGCCGCAGCCGTAGCACCAGTCCTCTTCTATCTCGCCACGTAAGCCCCAGCTGAATGCTTGTCTTATAAACAGCACCAGGTATTTTAAACTCGGCATGTAGACAGCCTTTCAAGAATTCTGATGTGCCACGTGTACATTTTAGCACTGGGAATAAATGCCTCTGCTGGGTCTGGAATGAAATGGAATTCTCAGAAGTATCAACTGTGGACCTCAGAATGCTTTCCACCTACTCCTCCGTGCTTCAGTACCCTTTGAATAACTAACTGCATCATCTGGAAGTGTTTTAGTTATCTTACAGTATATGTACAGCACATGGTCCCTGCCTCCTGGAACTGGTAATCTAAATTTACCCTCCAATGCCTCAAAGCAGTGGAAAATCAGTGTAGGGTGAGCAGGAAGGAAGGAACTGAGGTGGTAATAAGATACATGAAACCTTCGCAGGCTTCTGCTTATGGTATAGTTACACAGTATTTTTAATTATTTCTGTAAAATACATGTACATTTTTATGATTGTTAGCTCATCTTATTAAATTGACATAGGTGCCCTCAACTTAAAATGTGAATATTGCAGATGTGAGAGGCTTTGGGTAAGACGCACTTTTTGGTGTGTGTACAGGGTGTGAAAATAGAAGTAGGTTGTTGAATTTGACTTTGTAACAGTGGAGCTGCACCGATATATGATACTGATAATGTTGATGGGTCTCCAGGTACCTTTCTTGGGCACAGATCTTTAGCACACCTGAGTTTCCTTCTCTGTTTGTCTTGCAGTTGTCTCGAAGCCGCAGTTCTTCACCACTGAGGAGTGGAAGCCCGAGTAAGTGGGCACATTAGTTCATAAGGATTCATGGTTTTCACATTAAGCCCTTGAATGACTGAGCAGGAGACAAAATAACATGCTGAAGGCCTTTCACTCTAAAATACTTGTCCACATCTTGTCTTTAAAATTGGTAGCCCCATTCTTTTCTGTGTGTGGAAAAAGGCTGAAAAAAAGTGGCTGAACGGACCACTGTCATGAGTTGTCTTTGCTGTTACCTTTACTGTGGCCAGTTCTACAACAAGTAAAACTTGTTCTTTTCCCTAGAATGAGACAGTTAGTTGCATCTCTGCTGGCTCCATGCCTTTCAAAATCCAGAGAGACAGCTAAGTGGCAATGGTGAAGTGAGAGATTTCAAGCAGTATGAATGTGTGTCTGTATTGAAGCCAAGCCAATGTAGAGATTTAGAAAAAAGCAGTTGTACTGAAATGCGGCTTTTTCTTCAACAGGGAGTTAACCAGCTATGTTCCTGTGATTCAGTACATCTGGTCCAACAACTTCACTGGTGCCTTTTCGGGAATACCTCAAATCTCACAACAATGTGAATGGCTGCTGTCACTCCAAATGGAGTTTGTGTTCAGTGTGGTTTTTGGAAGGCTTATTTATAATTTTAGAAACTAATTAATCCCTTCTAATTTAGAAGGAAAAAAACAATCAGTGTGTGCAGTACAGGATTGTATTCATTTGGCAAAATCTACAGTGCATTGAGAATCCATGCTGTAATCCTGCAGATGGAGATAGAATTACTGCATCTAGGATATTTTCCACAGTTACCAAATGTTGCAGTTTATCTTGGTAGGATGGTTAATACAACCTACATGGTGAACACTGCAGAATGTCGAGGTTAGGTGCTACTTGAAAACCATTTCATTAACTGTTGATTATTTACAATTTTAGAAAATAACAAGAATCTTAGGATGTGCCAGTCTCACACAGCATCCTTTTAAAAACATCCTTGTGGTAAACTGAATTTTCTAACTATGGGGCAAAAGTTGCACGGAACAGTCATAAAATGCTAATACTCCAGCAACACACAGGACTTTATTGACATTTATTTATGAAGGTACAAGTGTGTGCTTTAGCAAGGCAGTCATAGCCCTTCTTCATTTCATTGTTACTTAGAAATGAGTATCAAAAATTTATAATATGGTACATAAAGTATTTCACGTGTGCCACTGACTATGTGTAGGCTTGAAATATTTGGCTGAGGTGGCTTATTTGTTTTCACTTTTCTGAGTTTTCGTATCAGACTGATAGCTTAGTAATTCTTGTGAGCACAGTGAAAAAAACCTGTCCAGATATCTCTTACTGGGGGTGGTTATATTTCAGGTGTCAAAATCAGAGACCTGAAGAGATTTTATTCTGACACTGTTAAATAGTTTGTTCCCCTTGTAAATGGTTCTATTAATATAAGCATTTTTTGTTTTGAGAGAACAGATACTGTCTTTCTCTCAGAACCTCATGTGTAGGGCCAGCCTGAAATCCAAGCCACTCAAGTGATGGCCTGGAGCCATGTGCTGTTACACAGAAACATAGAATCTGTCATAATGGAGCTGATTTGTAATTCACCAACCCCACTGTCTCATTCCAGTCAACACCTGATGCTTCAAAAGTCTGTGGAACTTCCCCCAAATTAATCTCCATAATTTGAGAATATAAACAATCAGAAGGTGGAAAAATTCCTTTCTGCCTCCTCTTTTAATCAGACTATGCCCTTGGAACATGACATTTCATGAGTACTGCTGTAATAACTTGAACAAAAATGTTTTTATTAATTCTGAAACTATTTAGTCTTCAAAATTAAGTTACAGGAGCAGAGTTTGTGATCCCTTTCCAGGGATCTTATGCAGATTTACACATCCATGCTCTTTCTCTCTGCTTCTAGTGTGGCTTAAGACTTTGGCACATGATCAGATTTCAGGCAGACTTTAGCATTGGTCCCATGAGCTGTGGATCAACTGTGACTCTAGTTCTACAGATGTATTTCCATTGGAATTAGGCCCATTAATAACTGATGAGAGGAAAATGAGATTCTGTGCATAGAGAGCCATTCACAGAGCCACTCTGAATGAACTAAGGGGTCGCAAAAGCACGTGTGTATGTAGTGGACTCTTTCATTATCTAAGAAAGACACAAGAGAAATTTCACAACAGTAGATTTCCTCTTCTAAGAGCCTGATTGTTGGTCACAGCTATGGATCTGAGCTTGAGGTAAACCTGCATATTTCTGCACTGATCTCATGACTAAAACCACAACAATTCTGGAAAAACTGAGCACCTGCAACTCATGTGACACCAGAAGACTATTAGGTATCCTGAGAGTGATGAAAAATGAAGCATCTTTTGAGATCTAATAATTACTAAGGGCTAAGGAAATGTAGTTTTTCTTTTAAAAAAATCAGGTGTGTGTTTGTGTTCTGCTTGTAATTGCCAAGACATGTCTATGTTATGATTTTGAGTTGGCGTAGGTTTCCTTACTAACTGTGAGAAAACTAAGACTACATCATGGAATTATGTTTTTCTTGACAAGCCTGAGAGGCAGGGTAGTTCCAGACTTGCACACACCCGTGATGCCACTAGGAACTAATATTTCCAAAGGTCTAAAATTGCCGTAAAAGACAAATTTGCAGTGCTTGGTGGACCATCTCATCTTACTCCCTCAGCGGGTACTAGTTGGTTTCAAAGTAAAAGAGAAAACTAATAAAATGAGAGCCAATGACTTGTTTTGGTACTGAGGAAGCAACTCTAGGTTATTTTTGTTTTGTTTTGTTGTTTGGGTTTTTTTTTTCCCCTCTATGTACTGTTTCAGAGCAGAGCAAACCATTTTCAGCAAAATAGGAAGTCAGTCCACAGCATTGTAATGCTTCATTAGTTAAATGTTATTCTGCTCAGTTGTACACTACAGCCCATAATTTTTTTTATAGGAATCTACTGGTTGCCTTGCACAGCTTATTTATAGTAAATTAAATCTATAGGTCGGATAGAAAATGCTTCTGGTGTCAAGTTAGACACTAGTAGCTGCTGTGCTGCTTTTTTATCCACAAGACAACAGTGCAGAGAATGCACATCAATAAAGAATATGTGAAATGAACCAGCAAATGCAAGGTAACTTCTGAAAAGGGACTTCTGTAGTTGCTTGTAAGACCTTATAAAGAATAGATCATGAATGTGATGACTTGATATTTTACTAAGAGTTTTTAAAATCATACGTAAGAGTCTTCTCTTTTTTTATTTTTTTTTTCCTAAGTCACAAGCGTAGATAATGCTACGCTTGTAAATACAGCAAAGTTGAAACAGTAAGGGTGGATACTAATAGGTAGCAAAAAAAAAGCCCGTGAGTCTTCTGTTGCAAGATTATTTTAGAACAGTAATTTAGAACATGGTCAAAGTATTAATACCAGGAAAAAGAGGGTGAGATTTTGAGCTAATTTTAAACTCTTTGCAGAAGGGCTAATGGAAGTCAGACTGCACAGAATGTAACAACGTGCCAATGTTGGGCCAAGGTGTTCCTGTAGAACAGCATGATATTTGTGAGGGACTTGGAGACTGCTGGAGAGTTTCTCCTGCATGCCAGCTCTTTGAAGGGTGATTATGTCTGTCTCAATTCAAAAGCTGTCCTAGAGTCAGTCTGAATATGTGGATGTTTTATCATCTTTTTCTAGGAAAATACAAAGTCATCCAAATTTCTTCAGTCTTCCTTCTTCAGTGTTTGTAGCTCAATGACATAGAGACTTATGAAGAGCTGGTAGGTACTAAGGATAAATGGCTCAGTTAAATTTGCTACTGGACAATGAAGATTTTCAATTCAGAAATTCTTAGATTCTCCCGGCATCCCGATAGGAGAAAGAAAGTTGGGAGCAAGAGGTTGGTGGATTCCTCCCATCTAATCTGGCGGCTGGTGAGCTGTGGTGCTGATCCAGTCCTGTAGGAGGCTCTGGAGGGGAGCGGTAGGTTAAAGCACTAATACCCTACAGCCTGAAGAAAGAGAATGTGAAGGCCAAAAGTTATCAAAATGCTCCCTGGAAAACATCTGCCTGGACATCCCCCAAGATTTGAGCCTTTCAGCTTCACTTTTGTATTGCGTGTGTGTACTGCAAAACTTTGTCATCCCGTAAAAGTGCCATCAGAATGAAGTAGTGTCTTTCAGCTCTATGTAACCTTTGTTAGCCAATTTTGATTGGTGTGAACTGCACAATGATTTTCCTACTGTAGCATGAACTAGTCTAGCTTTGTATTAAAGAAATTAAAATCTGTTTTCTGTGGCTTGCAGCTCCTTCAGCATGTGTTCAGATTGACTGGTTTAATTTTCAAGACTATTGTGTTTCCTTGAGTCATGCAGCATACTAAACAAGTGTACTAAAGAAATGCACGTTTCATTTTTGCAGGTTTTTGATAGTTTTAAACACATATAGGGAAATCTGTCACAAGCACAGGTGTGCTTGTGGAAGCTGTACCTTTCATTTGGTAGACAGCACAAAAAGAGCACTTTCTGTGAGCAGATGAGGCATGTACATGAAGTAGGTGGTGTGCGTATGCTTTCCTGTGGCTTTGAGAAGGCAACACTTTGGTGTTGCAAACACACGGTACTCAAAGTAATGGTACCTGCTTGAAAATAAAATGTCAGCATAAAGCTGCTGTTTACCACTGTTAGTATTGCTTCATGTAAAACACTTTTTTTCCTATAGGGCTTTAGCTTGCATTCAAAGTTATTTGTTTTAAAAGGATATTGATAAAGAGGGATCATTTTTGCTGTATTTTTTCTCTTCACAGTATTTAGCCTTTTACATTAGAGGAAAACAGTCTGTCACAAACAGATATGACACTTAACTTTATAAACTGTATTCAGGGCCTTTAGTGAAAATCTGTCTCTGTGTTGATGATACATGCACCCCTGAAAGAATGTGGACAAGACAAACATTATTTGGAAGCATCATCCTGTATTCACAGAAACCATTTTGCACTGTGAACTCTTATACTGTTTGCACTTTTTATGACTGACTCATTTTAGTTAATAAAACATAAACAGTTTTTTGAAGTGACAAGTTTTTTTAAGTTTTACCTATTTTCTGGTAAACTGTGACTCTCAGGTACTTTGTTAATGGAAAAAATAAGGCAAAATATTGCATTTTAGAAAAATAACACAACGTTTATTGTATAAAATGGCTATACTATTTTTTAAAAAAAATATTAGACTATGCAGTTATGTTAAATATCCTACAACAAAGATTTATCAGAATCTTTTGTGATTCAAATGTAAAATTGAGAAAATCTGAAGATCTGTTTATCGATTTTTCTGGTTTTTTTTAGGGCTATGTTTTGACTGCTTTCTGGGTAACTACTTCATACTGTAATAGTGCATTTAATGCTTGTTGTGTAGACAGGCTTCCTTTTCCCAAACCTTTCTGCGTCCTTTATGGTTTCTACAGGTTGATCAGAAATAGAATGTTCTATTCTTTAAAAGCACTTTGCATGCCAGAAGTAAGTGAGTTGTTACTATTCAGGCTGAGGTGAGTTTCTTATGTGAGGGCATGTGAAGTATTAGGTGGTTCAGTGCAAAGGCCTCCCCGAGGCACACTGTTGCTGCCTTCAGCTTTATCCTGAACATCACATGTTTGCTCAGAAAGAGAAACCAAATTATTTCTACGTGCTGCTGTAATTTGGGCAGGAGTCTACCCAGCTAAGACCACAGGCAGAGCTGTGCCAGTACTTTAATATACGATTTGTATTTTAATTTCCAGTCAGTGTATGCTGAACTGCTCAACTCAGAACTTGTGGTTTAAATGAAGTCCTGTCTTCAAATTCTTCAGCTATTCAATGAAATGCATCTGAAATTTTGAATTTAACCATTTTCAGTTATTAATATCAGTTAGTACTGTGTGTCTCTCACCCACACTGGAATTTCAGGAATGACTAAAAACAGTCTGTACAACATGTCCAGTTCAATTGGTCCTTGTACATGTGTTTTAAACTAGTACCTCAAAGCCATTGGTTTTGTGTAAATTTGTTACTAATTTGGCAAATTGGTTATTTTGTTAGAGAATTAATAAAATACTAGGCCTAAGCACTTTGTATCTTACACTGACAGCAGCTAACCTACTCTGAATTTAGCTTAAACCAAATTAAATCAGATCTCAATTGCTGTTACTGCAAATGGACAGCCGATGCCAAACCTTAAGGTGACCTCTCTTTTCTGTAAGCTTGTGGTCTTTTTTTTAATTGATAACTATATTGGCATAATTTATGGAGAGCTGTGACAGATTGTCCATCACAGGACAGGGAGTGTTTGCCTTACCCTAGATGTGTGACAGTCCAGGGAAACAGTCTAAAGCCTCATAAAGGAAGACAAAATAGGTGTTTCGTCTAATTTTATAATATAAAATATAAATATTAATTTTAAAATACTGACAGAGTGTAGAAATTACAAATGCAGGTAATATTTTACTGTTTTTCTTGATGTTTGGTTTCATTTGGTAATACTGAAGCAAGAGCACCACAGAAGATGATGCCTGACCAGCCTGGGATTCATTCTCCAGCATATCTTGGACCACTGAATGCAGTGCACACTTTTGCAGGCTGCAAAAGGACACTTGCTGTGAATACAGGATCCTATTTGATTCCTACTTTTGCTTGTTATCTATATGATAGCTTTAGAACTCAGTACTTTTATCAAGGATCTAGAAAAAATATTCTGGGATTTATGTTTGCTTGCTTGCAAAGAAGTAGGCTGACCAGAGCCCACATAGGGTTACAGCCTGCTGTAATTTTGGCAGGAAAGCCCTTAAAGTCCTTAAGGAGTCATGGCAGACCAGTGTGGTGATAGGAGAAGAAGCCTTGCAGAAAAGGCTGGAGCCTGAAGCAGGCACTTGGTTTCTGCTTAACACCTGCTTTATGTAAAAGGAAGCTGATTTGGGTTACTTGGTTCCCCTTCTTCACCAAGGAGCTATGCATTTGGAGCTTGCTGGAAGAAAGGACCTTCTTCCTGGCACACTTCTTCCACTGTTAGTGGAAGAAGCAGATGAATCCTTGTTTTCCTTCTGTAAGACAGATGATGTTTTAAAAGATATTTCCAGTGTTCTCTGTGAAATGCTGTTTGTGTTTTGGCTCTGCAGACTAAAGGGAAAAGCCATTAAAAAGGTAAAGAGGCACAAAATTAGATCAAATGGCTGAAAATGTTGATAGGAGAAGCAGGGTTGAGATGTGACTGGCAGCTGTAGGTGTAGCACGTGCGGCAGACCTGAGGACCCATGGCACGTGCTTTCCCAGCGAGGCTGGCCTTGGTGGATGATGCAGGATAGAGTTGGCAGAGTCAGAGCTGGGTGCTCTCCCCTCCTCCCCACGGGACCCTCTTGGCAGGACAAAGGACCTGGGCTCTCCTGGGCTGTGTCCAAGCAGGGGGCAGGGGCTGTGGTTTGTTGGAGGGCATGTCAGAGCAGAGCAAAACCAGTAGAAAACCTCACCACAGTACCTAGAAAAGGCTCGTGGCCGTTATAGATGACAGTTTACATGCAAACCCAAGGGAGCAAAGTTTAAAAAACAAAGTCCCCAAAATCCAAACATACTTTTTTTTTTTTCTCTTTTTTTTTTTTTTTCTTGGGGAGATGTTTGTGTGAAGAAAACCGCCAAGCTCCTCTGCCCACCGTAAGACAAAAAGCAGGGCATTTCCCACAAGATGGCACTGTTGCCGTATGCATAGAAAAAGGGTTTTGCCTTCAGCTGCAGTTTTAGAAGCTGATTGCCAAAATTATGTTTGCAAGAAAGTGTATCAATGTCACAGATCTGAGCAGTGTGTCAGTAGACATTGGATGGCGAGCTGGCTTGCTGACTGATCTGTTAAAGGTTGCTGCCTGATAAGGATTGTGAAAAATTCTGACATATGGGTGATGAGATGAACGTCACTATCAATCCATTATTGGAGGAACTGGTTTGGATTTAGGGTGTTTGGGCGTCAAATTTTCCAAGTAATGTTGCTCGCTAGCAAATGGTATTTACTTGGTCATATTCTGACTGATCTTCTCAAAGAAAGTTTACTTTAAAAAAACAAGTGAATCTCAAAGAAAATCACATTGAGCATTAATGAGTTTTAGCATTTGTCTCTTTTTTTAATTATTAGTAGTTCTTATCTAGTTCAGGAAAATATCAGCTCATAAAACTGTTATATTTTAAGTGATGGTTACTTGTGATGGCTGACTGGAAAGTTGCTCCACTATTTCCTTTGCCCAGGATGCCAAGAGTTGTTTTCGTAATAAATTCCGCAAAGTCTCTGAATCAGAAACATGCTCTGCCTTCTGCTGCACCTTTGGTTGATTTCCTAACCAAAGTCAGGGTCAAACACATCTGCTGCACTATCAGGGTATTGCTGGAAGGAGCCCTGCTGTCACAGCAAGTGCTTTGGATAATCATGTTCTTAATCTTATTTATTGCTATTTTAATAACAAGTTTGTTTTGCACCACGCTATCTGTTATTGCAGTGTTGTTCCAGAATTTCACTTCTCCAATGTTTGGAAACTTTCTTCTGCCCAGATTTCCCAGCCCAAATTTATTCACTTCCAGGCTGTCTCTGTCTGTTCTTCTGCCAGTATCATTCTTTATCTCCAGAAGTCCTTGTTCCCTCCTGTGGTATTTGCCCTACTGATGAGAGCAATCATGTTTTCCCTTAGTTTCTCTGGGCTATAAAAGCCAAATCTTTCTATCCCCTCTGAAGAGAGAGGCTCTTCTTTCCCTTGATTATCCTTTTTGGGGGGCCCTAGGTTTGTTTCTGTTTCAATCAGTTTTTCTTGAGCAGTACTCAGGATAAGGCCTGACAAAAGCTTTGGATTTTACATTTATCAGTTTCACTGTACCACTGTAACACCTCTGTGGGAAGTGGCTCAGTATCTGTGATCAATTAATAAGCTTTATTATCCTCAGTTGTTTCACACTAATGAGTTTTCCCCCCTAGAATGTCAGCTCATTCACACACTTTTTTTGTGGTCTCCTAATTTTCCATCTCTAAATGCTTTTCATATGGGTAGCATGGTTATTTTGGAAATTCTGAATTTGAGGCATCCATTTGCACGCATGTGAATGTGGATGCTGTGATGCATCATGGTATGTTCCTCTATTGCTAAAAACTACCCCAGGGTGACGCCTTGCATTAAGTTGCCTGAGCAGCGTTTAACAACCAACCTTGCAGAGTTTTAGTAGCAGTAAAAGAAACTACCTGGACCTTGACCTTACAAAGGAATATATCTCGTTTAGCTTTGTTTATATCCACTTTGACAAGAGAATAAATAAATGCTGAGAATGTCACTATAAACTTGTCAAACTATAGCATTCAATGGGCAGAAGGTCTCTCTCAGGATTAACAAAATGAAACACTAGAAATTCCTCATGGAAAGAATGTAATTTGTGTGTGTGAGCGTTTGCAGCAAGAGCTTAAAATAAAATTGAAGTATTTTCTGTCATCTAAATCCTTACCTTTTGATGGATCAATGACATAGCTCGCATTGCTTTAGAAATGCTTTTTTTATCAGTCATATTTGTCCATCTCCTAAATTTGCCAAGAGCCATCATAACCATCTCCACAACAGACATGTCATTTGTCACAGACAAAATACCCTTGTGAAAGTGTTTTCTGTGATCCTTTTGGATTTGTGCTGTTTCTCTGTGATTTTGGGCCATCAAGAGCTTTCAAGTCTGTTCCCTTGGTTGGATGGGACTTTGTCCAGGCTGAGGATGATTTGGTGTCATCATTTCATGTCTGAACTACACAACCAGTAGTGGCCAAGCAGGCAACATATACAATGCTGCCTCTGTCACTGAAATATTCCATTAACTTGTTATGATACATATGACTGATAAATATGAAATATTCTGTCATGTCTCTGTGCACCCACAGGATGCCATTATTGTCTCCATAGTTCTTCCTCACGTTTTTCTACTGCACAGCTCCTTGCCTCTTACAGACTGAAATCTTTGGTGCAGGGACAGTTTCCTGCCTTCGTGCAGCAGGGCTGGATTTTGCAGGTGACAGGTCTGCGCAGCAGATGCAGCCTTGCTGTTGCCACTGCTTAGTGCAACGTGCTGCCCTGGTCCTGTGGGAGGTTTGGGGGCCCATCCACCTTCCCCTTGCACGGCGTCAGTCGCTCTCCGTGCGGACTACTGTGCAGCTTGAACAGCTCGGTCTTCTAGTACAAATAAAAACAATGGATGAGCTTTTGCATGCACAAATTTCTATGAGCAATAAAGGCAGAGAGGGAGGATTAGACTGAGTGTGATCTATCTAAATGCAGATTGCCTTTACATAGAGAATATCTCTAAGTCACCCCTGAAATGTCAGTGGGCTTTTAAACCTTCCTTGCAGGTAATTACAGACTTTTCCTGTATTTTTGAACAGGCTTAAAGGTAGCCTCCTTGCATCTCCCTGAAGCACAGAGCATGCACCAGGGAACAAAGCTGCTTGAGAGATTCAGCTGAGCTGAGGACAGGAGGTTTTTCACAAGGCAAGCTCTTCCCCCCAGCTGCTGTCTAGGAGATTTTTCAGAACCTGAATAGAAGGGCTGTTCTTATAGTTTATTTTTTTCTTTTTAACCCGGCCTTGTAATAATATAAGATAAATGCCGACTTCAACGAATGGTGAAAGTTTCCTGAGAGAAATTGCTTTTGGCAACTGTTCCTCCTAATTAAAATGAAAGTCTGAAAAGCCTCAGTCTTTGGGAACAATTAATAAAATGCCAGCAGTAGATAAGATACAGATAATTCTTTGTGCCTATTAACTGCTTCCTACAATCGGCACATGTGTGTTCAGCCAGATGCAGCCTGACCCTGGAATGGTAGGAAGGAGAGGTTCTGACTGAAATGAGGGCAGCACCTGTCACTTGCCTTACTGAGCAGGACAGTGCTTTCCCACCTTCCTGCTAGCAGTGATAAAAATAATTAATAAGAAAGTTCAGTACTGATAGACTCCAAAACTGGCCCCAGAACCCTGCAGTGGGCATCTAGGGGCTTTGTTCTGTTTGCTTATATACAGCAGCTAGAACATCTCTGTAAGCATTTGGGTGGATGGCCAGACAGAAATGCTGAGAAAGGAAAAAGAAATTTTCCTCCTCTGGGGTCCAAGGTTTCCCCATTAAGGGCTTAAAAGTTGATCCAGAGTGGTCAGACACAGGCGTGCAGGACCTCCAGGTTGTGTTTATATCTATTTATTTCTCAGCCTGTTAAATAATGAACAGTTTTGTTGCCAAAATCCGGAGGAAGTCTGTGCTTTCTGCCCGCTGAAGCGGCAGCCTCAAGCCCAGGACACCTGCATGCCAGCAGCGCAGGGATGGGGTGCGCTTGGCCCCCAGAGAGCTGGGGGCGGGCAGCTGGCAGAGGTCCTGGGGGAGCCTCTGCCCCCTGGAGTCGGGTCCAGGCACCTCAGAGGCTGTGCCTGTCCTCTGTCCCAGCTTGGCAGCCCAGAAGCGTGTTGAGAAAGTCCCAGGCAGGAGCAGCAGGTGAGACCCATGTGTGCACGTGGTCAGGGGGCAGGTGAATCCCCAAGAAAAAGCACATAGCCAGAGGCTTTGGGAGGTGCTGCTGGATTTACAGCAGCCCAGCAGCAGGAGGTGTGCCCCCCAAAACCTGAGAGACCCGTCTGCAGGGATAGGCGCCTTGAGGAAGTCTCTGGAGGACAGCCATGGATCTGCACATGGGGAAGGGGCATGCTGGAGCCTGTGGGACACAGATGAGGCAGAGGCAAGCAGAGAAGGGAAGTTTTGTGCCTATTATCTTCACATGGCGAATGCATGAGCCAGGGGTGTGGGAGAGCTGCGGGTGCACGTGTGTGTGTGTGAAAGGGAGAGGGGCAGGGAGCAGCAGGCAGCCGGCCCGCTCGTCTCACGAACAGCAGAGGCAGGGGGTTCAGGCAGGGCCTCCTGAGTAAAACCCACTGTAAGTGGCATTTCAGACAGCACAGAGTGAGAGTTCAAGGCAACTAATCAATGTCATCATCCAAGCTGGGGGTGCAGACCTCACCCCCTGACAGCTATAGCATGGATACGTAAACCAGTGAGGACTTCAGGAAATAAAAGCACAGCACAAGCAAGAACAAGGGTCTGGCTGGCATTATCCATTTGGATCAGGGTGAAACACTGCTGCACGTAGGACAGGGACCACGCTCTGGGGAAGGCAGCCCCATGGGAAAACCTGAGCTAGCCCTGGAGGAGCCTGAGTGCCGTGAGCCATCTCACCTTGCCATGTGGGTTGCAGACCAGTCAGATTTCCTCAAACAAGGCTCAAAGATGTGTAGAAAAACTACAGTTAAACAAGCTGTGTGTAGGAAAATATTCCCAGCACTTGCTCTAGCCACTGCCACAACCTAATGTTTTCAGAAATGACTGCAGAGTAGCTGTGCTGCTCCTCAACTGTTGGGCTTTGGTTCAAGGGAAGGCTTTATTCTGGCTATGCTATAGCTCAGGGTGCCTGCATAAGCCTGTTTTTCCTTTGCTTTGTGTACAGGAAGGAGAGGCTCTGGGCCCAAGGCTGCTTTCTGACTAGGTTCATTCCCAGAATAACTCCTCCCCCAGCCTTCTCTGCCCCCAACAAAAAAAAATTCTTAAATATATAAACACTGGCAAGCTTCAGGTTTGTGTTTCTTTCTGAGTCTAATTTAAATGAGCAGCAGACTTTTTATGGGCTTTTCCAAGTGAACCTACAGGGGCTTATTTGCTCGAGTCTGAGTTTCTGACAGCTCTCTACAAGCCTAATCAAAACCAGACTTACTCTCATATGAAGCAGCAAAATATATATTCACACAGCTACAAAGAACCAGGCTAAATGTAGTAAGTCATAAACCACCACGATGGCAGCAATCATTCAATCATGACCAATTGCCACACATGGATTTTGGAACAAGGGGTGCATTTGTTTTGTATGAGGACTGATGTAGTGGCAAGGAGCCGAGTAAATATGACTTGCATCCAGAGAATGCCCTGCATGTGTAACTTGGAGTTTGTAGCTACAACATGGAGGTTGCCTCTTAGCTCCTCAGTCGAAGTCTCTCAAGATGAGGTGCAAACAGGTCCCTTAGGGGAAGCTGTGGTGGGGAGGGTGCTTCCTTTGAGCTGAACAGGACAAACTCTGGGATGAGGCTGGATTTAAGGGAGATTTGTCTTTATAATCTTTGCAATTTGTCATTCTTTAATACATAAGCCATAGACCATTTCTAAAATATTTCCAAGCATTCTTTACTTAGACAGATTCTGGATGGCATAGTTAAGGAATAATGTAGAGACTTTAAATACCTAAAATGTCATGATGGAGAGTTAAACACTAACCTCTAAAATAAGACTTTTTCCCATTTCTAATTATCTCACAGTGTTCCCATCATACAGTATCAGCTCTTTCTGTACAAGGATGTGTTCATGTTCAGTTCCTGACATCTGGAAGAAATTTCTCCTTATCTGGCATGTGCATTTTCAAGTGAAATGTGAAAAGAAGTGCTGAACTGATAAAGCAGGGATGTACCTTTGAGCTGGACCAAATGGTGAGGTGCTGCAAAGGAGAAGGCATTCTGCCCAAAGCAAGGAGAAAGAACAAGGAAATGTATAGGGTGGGGCCAGGATGGAGGACTTGTAAAATCCTGTGCTCATCCAGCAGGTATAAGCTGCTTAATCTTCCTTCACTTTCTAACAAAGATGTTAACTTTGTCTGAAGGGGGAGAGACTTCAAGCAGCTTTGGACTGTGAGTTTTTGGGTCTAATTTAGGTTTGTGTATTTCCAGTTTCTCTGCTAAACTCTCCCATGACTGAAAATCTCACCTGTTAGAAGACAGGCCGCACTGGCCACAGTGTGCATAGTATGGCCCATCTGGTTTCCTTAAGCCTTTTGCCTTTCAATAAAGGCAATAAAGCTACTCCATGCTGAAGCCACAATTTAGCACTTGCTGTATTGCCTTAGGGATTTTAGGGCTGATGATGATTGCTTTTGCCTAAAAATTATTTGCAACTATATGTTGCAATTTGTCTAGAGGAGATATTTCAGCTCATGGGCTGAGACTCCTTCTAATATTGTGCCTGTCCAAAGTGTGACTATTGACAGGGGTGTTTGAGATCCCCTCTCTGCTGTCTCCCAGTGATTTGGAATGACATGTCTGATTCTAGAGAAAAGTTGTCTTGTCTGACTCTTTCAAAACCAGCCTGGGCTCCAGCAGACCATTCCTTTTTTTATTTCTTGTCCAATAAACATGCGCCTGTCCATCGCCATTGTGCGGGATGCAGCGTATTGGGCTCTTGGGGTTTCCTGGTATTCGAGGTCCATCTGGCACAGGATGAATGCTTCCCATGGAGAACAGTAACAGGACCAAGACGTGGAGTTGCACCACTTTTTTTTGCACTGGTTTTAGAAAGGTGTATGACTATAGATAGAACATTATCTTGCTTTAAAAGTCTGAAAATGTCTTTTATTCTTGATTTTTTTTTTATGGGTAATATCCAGTTTTGGCATATGAACACCCACGCAATATGAATCAAATTCTTTTACATACTTAGACTTTGCATCATTTTCCTGAAATGTGGACTGCTGACATTTTATGAAACCACATTTAAAGTCTTTTTAAATGGACAATTTATACCACATCTTTTTTTAGGCTTTCATTTTAATCTTTCATTTTGTCCAGTTTTATGGGTGTCACGTTGACAGGAATTTCTGTTTCTTTTAGTTGCTGTTATAAACAGACAATATGATAGTAAAGGCTGACTGAAAAAAAGAATTTGGTAGTTTGGGGTATTTTTTAACCTGTCTGTCTAGAAGATGAAATAATTGAAATCCTCTGGATGGCTTTTTAGCAAGATTACTTTTCACTCTGGACAGGAAAAAAGACTCAGACAGAAGTAATAGTATTACTCTTGTTGCATAAACTTCTAGGGAGTTTAATGATGCCTGTTGCACTGGATTGGAATAAAATGCAAACTCTTTTCTAAGAAATTATTATTAAAATTGCAGCGTTGATTTATGCATGAATTCAATCAACATTTGAAGGGTCTCGCTAGGGACTGATTTGCAGCCAGGCTTCTGGTGCCTTCCTGTCACTTGATAGGCCGGGCAGTAAAGGCAGCAGAAGACATTTTTACAGCTGTACACTGAATTTTGTGTATTTATGGCTCAGATAGGCTCACATACAGGCTTGTGGAGCACAAAAAGCCTTGTCTAACACAAGAAAAGTAATTTTTCAGGTTTTTTTTTGGCACTCAATATATCAAGGTTTTTTTTTAAAAAAAGTTGATGGGGTGTGATATCCATAACAATGAGTGTACAGGAGGATATTCCACTGCACCTGACTACACTGAGGACCCCACTGACTTGTGCCCTTTTCTAAGAAAGGAAAGAAAAAGGCACATATGAGATATTTTAACACGTAAAATCACCAAGTCAATCTTTAAATAGCCTTACAATGAAAATGAAATAATTTTGCCTATGAACATGTATTAATGATGAGTATTAAAGTTCTGCATACATTTGAGGAAGTGGCTTTTTTGGACATGGGGTGTCTTGTGTAATGTTGGCATAGCAGAACATAGAGTAATATCAAATCAGATGACATAGAAAAAAGCAGATTTGCATCATTTGGAGAGAGCAGTGAAGGAGGGAGGCATAATAAGTTACAATATCAAATTGATGAACCCAGCAACCTCCTGGAATGGAGCCTTCCCCTTATCCAGTTACTTCTCATGGGAAACCCTAATCCTGCAGAAGTGAGTGCAGCCACACGAATGAAGTGTGAGTTTGCCCCTGCCAGCAGCAGCAATCGCTTCTTTGTCTCATTTGAAAGTGATTTGGAGATCCTGTCTGGGTAGTTGTTTTCCCTCTTGTGTAAACAGCCTTCTGCTTTCCTCTCATACCAAACCTGAGTCAGAATATCAAAATTCAAACTCAGTTTTCTTGCAGATGATGCTGGCAGCCTTTACCAGTGCCTCTTATTATTTGTGGTGATGTAAATACTGCCGGGGTGCTGTGTGTCACCCACAAATCACAGCCTGGTGATGACCTAATGATGAACTAACTGTGCCTTTCATAACGAGTTGGGCAGGGAACGGTAACAATAAGAAGGTTTTCTTTTGGACACAGAGCATTAAGGTGTGTTTTTTTTGGTTTTGTTTTTTTTTTTTTACTTTTTATTTAGATATACCTCAGATGTTCTCCTTTCTGTTTGGTAGTCACTGCATTCCTCAGGTAACCCTGTGATAATGATAATATCAAAATTCTGCTTGCTGGTGGTGCACAAAAGCTTTAAAGTATATGACAATTTCCTGCTTGGATAGAAGGAGATTCAGGTGTTTTATTCTTTATTGTTGTACTAGGAGGATTGTCTTACACATCTTTAAAAGGACGAAGACAGAAGGTGATACGTAGATGGACTGTATTTTTGCTGCCTCTCTCTGACTGCCAGCATATAACAGCAAGATGTAAGTTTCACTACTGCTATGCTGGTTTTTTTATAAACCTGGATACTATGCCAAGGTTTTCTTTTTTCTTTTTTTTTTTTTTTTAAGTAAGGTATATGTAGGGGAAAATTGAAGTTATTTCTGAGTTATTTCATGCCAGGCTTTTTCAGCTGCAGGATGTAATGAAGGCCAAACTCTTTGGAGGTTATTAGGACTGTCAGTGTAATTGAGGGGAATTGCATGGTGATAAAATTACACATCTATGCCGTAGTGCCCATGTGTAATGGATGTCTGTAGACACATATATGGTTATTGTGCCAGGGTGCTGTGGCATAGCTCCATATTTTTCATCAAATGCAATTGCTCTTAATTGCTGTGTATATGTACAAATACACACAGGAGAGACAGAAAAATAAATATCTCCTTCCCCTCTGTTAGATGTCTATCTCTTTGAAGACAGCATCTGCTCATAATGATCTGGTCACTGACAGGCAGATGTTCCAAAGCTGGGCTTAACTGTAGCATAAATTGAGATTTCAACAGTTCCTTTATATTTTGATATGGCATTTTCGATCCACTCTGTATTTTGAATTTGGGAAAGACAGAAATATAAATGCTTTCATTTTATCTCATACTTTAGCCCTAATAGCGGGGTTTTTTAATGATTAATTCCTTTGTCAGGAGCCATGTCCTGCGGCACAGCCACGGTTCCCAGTGGAAATGAAAGCTGTCATTTGGGTAATTTTTCCAGAGCTGTGGTTGTTCAGGCTTTCTGTGCCTTGGCTGGTACGTGCAATGCAACAGCATCCTTACAATAGTTCCCATCAGGATTCGTAAGGAGGTTTTTGTTTACCAGAAGTTCTTAGGAGGAAGATGTGGCTTTCACTCAGATAAACATGTAATGACACTCACAGCCAAATGAAAATAGTTTTAAAGGTACGGTTTAGAGCAAAAAGTGCCAGGAAATGGGTATTTGAGTCAGAAAGTCCAGCCTATGTTGTTTTGTCTGATGCCACAGGAGAGGAGAGAGGGGGACAAGGCTAAATGTAAAGGGGTTGCAAGAGGTTGTTGCCTGCGTTACATCATCTTCCTATTCCCAGCGGGAATCTTCCTACGGGGACAGTATGAGGAGCAGTTTTAAGGCTGTGAAAGAGGACAGGCCCCCAGCCATGGCTGTTTGCCACCAAGCTGGGCTCTGAGCCTTGCCTGGCATCAGCCAGATAAGTCCTGGCTCCCTGTCTACCCTGGCTTGCCTGGTGTGTGCTTTGAGAGAAGACTCCTGCCCACAGCTCACCTGGTGCTGGGGTGACATGTGGGACAGACACATGGACAGGCAGAGGACAGATAAGGGACAAGCATGCCCAGTGCTCCCAGGAGCCCATGCTTCAGCCCAGGAGCTCTCTGGGCTGCTCCACAGAGCTGAGATTAACTCAGAAGGGAATTATTCTTAGTAACGCCCAGCAGACTTTGGCAGAATGCAGACGGGGAGCAGCTCCTTCTGCAGAACAGCCTGCTGGCCAAGGACGTGCTCTAGCCCAAGGAGACCATGCATTGCATGAGATCTTGGACTCCACTCTAAAGTGAGTAGGGTCAAAAGGCTCCCCTCTTTTTAACTCGAGGTTTGGGGCACTCTTGGGTTTTGAGGTTTGACTCTGAAAGTAACTCCTGGCAAGACAGGCAGTTTAATTGTAAAGCTGATAAATTTTTCTGGAGTTACAAGGCTACACAGGACTCTGTGGTCCTATCCTGTATAACAACACAGTACATGTGGTGGGAGTCAGCTGCGTGAACTCCAGAGCAACATTTTGTCTCTTATTGATAATTATTTGTCATAGACAGATGAAGGAAATAGTCCCTCCCTCCCATCCCCCCTCCCCAACCCTTGATTAGCTTTCCAGGCTGGGAGATAATTTGTCCATAGTTAAACAGAAGATATTTATAGAGACATGAGCTGGTTGTACAAAATACTTCAGAATTTTGTTTAGAAGTGATTGAAATCAGCTGTTACTGAAATGAAAAACCAGCCACACGAGCTATGTCTACAGCCCTTGTTCTGTCTGTTATTTGTTAATGTAGCACTTTCTTCTTCCAAAAACATTACCAGTTCAGGGCATTAACATCAATCCATCAATCTCCTGCCTTTCATTGGTGGGTATTAATAATTCAAGGTTTAAACTCACCATTGAAGAGGGGCAATTTCAGTGGGTTTTAATGAAAAACTGCTCCAGCTTTTATATTAAAATATATGTAAAGTACTGCCATGTTTGAGGAGTCAAGCAGTCAAGCACCAGGCAAAACAGCCAAAGCCCCCTTTTCTGGCAGCTGTAAACCTAGCCAGAAGTGAGTGATATGGGAGGTAATAGAGGGCCCTTCCCTGGCAGTAAGCTACAATTAAGGAAAAGATGGGATCAGTGTGAACCAGGATGTTCTGTTCCCATCCAGCCCTGCCGGTTGCCCCAGACAAGCTCTGACTGCTTTAATTCTGACAGTCCTTCTACCACCCCTCAGCAAGTTGTGCACCCAAGTACCGTGGCAAGTTTTTACAAGCTGAGTGACTAGGGGAAAAGAAAAGCCATTTGGATAGTGAACTGAACCTGTCTCATGTGAAAAGGAACTTTCCAGATGATACACTTCCAACTGAGGGCAGCTATGTTCCTCTGGTGCCCTTCCTCTAGGCCATTTCTGGAGTATATTGCTAAACAGAAGCATTGCTTTAACTCCTATAGAATACTAACACAGATCACTAATTTCTGTGAATTAATCACTAGGTTGATAAGCATGAAGTCAATACTTTACTTTTGGTTTTTGTTTGTTTGTTTTTCTTCTTACGTGTAAGCAATTACCATTAGTTCAATAACATGCCTAACTTGGCAATATTTAAATACCCTAGGATAACCCCTCTTACAACATCCCCGTTTGCAAAATACCAGCAACACCTCTACAACTCAATCCAGCCTCTGCAGCCCTGTTAAATACCTGAGCAACTCAGAGCTGTTCTCTTCCTTGACATATAATGGCCTCAAGTTGCACCAAGGGAGGTTTAGGTTGGATATTAGGAAAAATTTCTGCACGGAAAGGGTTGTTAAGCACTGGAACAGGCTGCCCATGGAAGTGGTGGAGTCACCATCCCTGGAGGTATTTAAAAGTTGTGTACGTATGGTGCTTAGGGATGTGGTTTTGCAGTGGATTTGGTAGGTTTAGGTTAGTGGTTCAACTTGGTGATCTTGAAGGTCTTTTCCAACCTAAATGATTCTGTGATTCTATGGTTCCATGATATGTGGAAACGTCAGAGCCTTGACCTTTACTGGCTGTGCCATATGGTTTGATGCCTCCCCGTGGTGGCTGGATGCCTAGGGACATTACTTCCTTGATAAATAGTGTGCAAAATGCTTTTACAACAAAAAATGCCAAAGATGCCTTTAAAATATTTCAATGGAAGGCGCCTGAACATGGGGTAAAAGGAGAACCTCTCCATGTTTAATCTTAAAGTCAGAAGTTTATTGCTGATGTTTACACAGATGCCACAGAGCTGGAGCCACTGCACATCTGGGGAGTAGGCGGCTAAATCTCCCCATCAGTTTTTTACTGGAAACCCAGTCAGAGGAGGTTCCCTGACAGCATGAATAAATCAACATGTTGTCCACAGGAAACAAGGAGATAGCTGGAATGAAGCATAAATAATGTAACACTAACATGGAGAGATTATTTCATACCTTTTTTTTCAGAGGACTATAGTGAATAGTTTGCTGGAAAAACTCTTAGAGAGCTGCTCTAAGTGCATGGTTATGAGTGATCTCTTCACCTCCGAGCAAAAGGCTGGATTAGCAAGATTCCACATGGCCGCAGACAGAGGCAGAGAAAGATGCAGGAGACAGAAGACAACATGGAAAGATCTTTTGACATGTTTTGTCCTATCTTTGGTTAGGGGAGTGAAAGACTTCTTGGTTTCAGCAACATGAAAAAAAAATGATTTTATCTTTTCATAAAACTTTCTAGATTACGGGAATGAAGAGGTATGCCATTTTTTAGTCATCTGCTTTTCCCCTGAAAAATGTTCCCATGTCTTATCTTTCACAAGAGCAGAGTGGCTAAAGCTTGCTTAGTCAGGACATTCAAAAACCTATTCCTTCCCAGCATTTTTCTTCTCTGAGCAAAAGTACTGTCCTCCCCCTTTTTTTTTTTTTTATGGTTGAAAAACTTATCTATTGTCAACAGAACTGGTGGGCTGAGGTAGGCAGAAGTGCTATTGAGAGGGTGTCTCAGCAGTCACAGTCATGGCTGGGTGCAGCTTTGCCTTATGCTTACACTGGTACCTGCTTCATGGTGGGGTTACACGGCTCTCAATCTTGAAGTCTGCAGAACATTTTCTGGGAACACTGGCTTGCCAGGTACATCGGGAAGACTCACATAAGCCCAGGAAGGTGGTGACTGGAGAGTGAAAGCTCCTGTTGTTTCCTAAGAGGCTTCAGCAAGTCCCAGGAAACCAAACCATTCAAGTGATCAGGTCTTGGTCCTAGCTGAGAAGAGGTCCTAGTGCTACCACATTACAATCCATTGCAAGCCAGCTGCACAGAGGAGCTAGTTGGAGAGATATAGCATTGAGAAACACTATTGCAGGAAGTTACCACTCAGATTTGGCTTCCAATGACTTCCCTTTGGATTATGGGCATATTGTTAGGCTTCTGAGGCAAAATGATTAGAGCAAAAAGAAATTCTGAGTTTTCTGAAGCACTAAGCTGTACAAGTCTATTAAAATGCAAAGCACACACACAGACCAAGGGAAAATGCGTGAAAAGACCCTGGGACAGGTACAGCATTACTTCATGAGAACTTCAGCTGCTGTCAGAGTCTCTATTTCCCAATTTCTGTATGTGAAGTTTTTTTCTGAAGCAGCCCATGTTTACTAGAAAACACCAGATGAGCAATTGCCAGGAGCAATTTCTAGTTCTACAAATAGTGTCAAGAGAAGGAGGGACCACTTCTTCTCAAGTCCGCCTGCTTCTTTGAGAAACCTACTGGTTTCTTGCCTCCTACAAAAGCACCTTCATCTCTTACTAGACAGCAGAAGCTGTCTGGCAGCTTCTGCTCATGCCAAAGCCTTTATGTGACTCTAAAGTCAGAGTGCTCCAACTTTTCCAGAAAGCTCACAAATTGTCCTGAAAACTGTACTCCTGAAGACAAGGAACCCTAGCAGGGAACAAAATTGTCCTGAATGTAAGACTGTCCCAGGAAAACTGTGCCAAGGGTAATTTATACTAAGATGCTTTTCATGGGTAGCATGATTTTTTATCTGTGGGGTCTTAGGTTTTGTTGTACCAGTCTGAGTCTGCCATTCTTTCATGGTGTTTTTTTTTATCGTGTTCTTGTGTCATAATGCTGCCCTCAAACCATATGCAGTAGCATCTGTGTCCAGTATTAGAGGTTTGGAGTTACAAGAAAAACCAAAGCAGAAGGGTCATAAGAGATTTTTAAAATTCCAGAAAAATTTCAGTGCATTCAGGTGACCAGAGAAATGCTCTTCCATTTTCACTAAGTGTGTGCAGTTTTTCCAGGATCCTGTAAAAGCACCAAATGAACTTTCTGTCATAGCAGAGCACTACAAAGCTCTGCACATCTGTAAAGCTAGAAATTTGGCCAGTTCTGCACAGCCTTATTTTGGTTTTGTTGGTGGAAATTCCCTCCTTACTGATTATGTGTCTCTGAATATTGTGGGATTGTTTTGTTTTGTTTTTTCAAGCAAGCAACAAGTTAGAATTTAGATACATGAAGATGGTTAGAGAGGTCTGTCAGCTATTCCAAAGTAATGTCTGTATCCTACAAGCTGTTGTAACTATAATCTTTTCTATTGACTCAGACCCTGTGCTATAGGCTTTCCCCTATCTTTTGGGTCCATTTGTCTTTACTTATTTTTAAAAAACAGCATGGAAAAACAAGTGACTCCAGTACAGCACCTGGGGTAGCATCTGTACGTGGTACAGGATATGATCCCTTCACAGTGACTTTACTTACTTCTCTGTGGCAAATCCTAGATGGTCTTTGACGTCTTTGTTCTTTGCCAGTTGCTGGCCAAAGGCTCTTGGAACACTTTTTAAGAGCTTGCAAGATGATTTTGTCCTTTGCAATTACCAAATGACGAGGCAGTTGTTTATTGAGTCTCTTCCCACTGCATCAGTCTTTGCTGGACTGATGCTCTGTGGTAATACCTGTGATAAGGACAATTCCTCAACAAAAAGTGTCTTCAAGTTATGTTACAGACATTCATTTAAGATCCCCCCATGCTACACTGCACCAAACTGAACCTAAGCTCAGGGAGCTTCTACCCTGGAAAATTTATTTTTCTTCAGTGTTTTTTAGAGCTGACATCTTCAAGATGGAAACACCTTTCTGTTCATCTTCCCAGCAATTTATGTGGGCTGGATAAAAAGCAGAGAGAAATAAGCCTCTTAGTAAACAATGTCCTTAAACTAGCAGATGTTTTTTGTATTTGAGCTGAGACAATTTGACCTCTACTTCCTGGATCTCTGTGGGTTACAAAAAGGTTGTGAAATTCCTGTTATAGCAAAGTTCTCTGAGGGGTCTAATTTATTACTTGGGTGGTGCCTTTTGACTGGGGTCTTTAACTTTAGTTTCTTTGTGGATCTAATGTCTCTTAGGTCCACCATCTCATCAGCAGCTCATCTCTGGCATATGTGTGGAGAAGCCAAACAGATAGGCAGGCTGGGGTTGAACTTGTAATGAGGAGAGAAGCAGGGATACCAGCAGAGATGAGAGCTCAGGGGTGGAGCAAGAAATTGGTGAGCATGACTGAGCCTGAAGGACAGAGTGTTTGATGTCGCAGTAAAGGCTAAACAAAGCCTCAGTCAGTGGGGTCAGGAGAACCTGATGCACAGAGGCATTTGGTCAGAAGCAGAAAGAGGGAAGGTCAGAGCAAAGAGACAGGGTCTGGGAAGACAGCTTTCAAGCAGATTCATTTGGCCATTGTTGGGTGTCAGATGTTTCATAGAGGATTTCTCCTTGTATTGAAGGTAGAGGAATGGCCACCTGAGGAATCAGTCACTCCAGCAAGACTCATGTTAGCAGCTTCCATATTGACATAAAAACTCCTGGTGTCTTCTGTTTCTTGGAAAGTCTGTTCCTCAACAGTCGTATTTCTGGTCATGGCAGTGATTTGTTTTGTTTCTTCAGTATTGAAAGCTATAATGACTACCTGCCTTACTGCTTTCTTTGGTGAAATTCCTTTATTTTTAAAGAGCCTACAAAGCTCATTGGCTTGAACACAAAAGCAGTCCAATTTCTCAACCATAGAATCATAAAATGTTTTGGTTTGGAAGGGATCTTTAAAGGCCATCTATTCCAAATCCCAACCATGGTATGAACCAACTTTGTACAGGCTCTTCAGCAACCCCAAATTCATGAAATTAGTGAGTTAAAGTCAGACTTAATTGTGTTCTGGATTAACAACAGTATTTGTGGTTTCTGTGAATTAGTGGCCATAATCCTGATGATTAGTTGTTTTCTGGTGGTTTCTATGTTTTTGTTGACAGTACTGCTCTTTCTCAAGAAATGAACAGTAACTGTACTTTATATTAATTTGCTTTGAGGTATTAGGCCACAGCTAATAATTCTGGCCTCCTTAGGCTTTTGTTTTTTTTAGGAAACAATTTAAAGTTTGCTTGGTACTCTTGTTCTGGTTTTGGCCAGACTCCAGCAAAACAAAGTCTAGAAGTCACACTCTGATTAAAACACTCCTTACAGAGAGCTATCAAGCTATGAAACATATCTGTGTTTTCAACTCTGAACTTCCTTCCTGAGGACATTATATGTTTTAATGAAAAAGAACATGATTTCTTCAGCAGTTTTTTTTTCTCTTCATGAAGCACAGATAAGGTCTGTCGCATATGTTGTGTATCAGAGAAGCACTCAAACAGTTAAGAGAAAACCAGAACATTTCAGTCAGACTGCTTCATTCTGAAGATTTCTTTATTTCTTCACCAAACGGGGGAAAATAACTGACATTAGCTGTAGGCCCTGCCAAAATGGACATTTGTTTTCCATTAGCTGCACATATCCTTTCTTAAGGGCTTACTATGAATTGAGACACAGCTCTGGGCATAGATCTGGTTTATGTAAGGCAATTTTGATAAGGATGAGTAAACTTCACACTCAGAAGTTTATTGTCTCTTCCTCTCATTCTATATGGATTATCGCTCTGCTTAGCACCCGAGGGCTCTGATTCTATCCACCCTGGAAGCGGTGTCCCAGAATAGGAGGGACTGATGGAGTTAGGTAGCATTGGGTCTTTAGAGGTTCTGCAATAATCAAATTTAAGAATAATGTTATTTAAAACTAGTGTTATTCTCTAGACTTAGAAGTTGTTCTCCATCTGGGCTCAGCTGGATGCTGTAGAGAAAGGCATAATTCACCATCTGATCTGCTTGATAATCTACAGCAATTAGAAGAAAAAAATGCTCCAGATATTTTTATTTTTAGCTGAAGTGTGAAACGGAAGCCATCCTTTGGCCAGGCTGCTACCAGCAACTTAGTGCATGCCTAAGTAGTAACTTCTTTTGAAATCAGGTTTTCACATCTTCCAGGTACAAGAAGCTGCCAGTGGCCACATGAATGCCAGAGGACTTCAGAAGTAGTTATTATTTATACTTTTAGATTGAAAACACCTTTGTAAGTAAAACTCACCACAGACTTCGGTGGCTACATTTCCCATGGTGCTAAGAAAAATATGTGCTGTGAGGGGTCACTGCCTCTTGAAAAATCAGGTCACTGATTCTTTGGATAGCACAAACCCCAATATACACAGCAAGAAGAGAAAGCAAAATGCAGTCTTCATCACTACCACAAGCCCTGAATGAAAGTGAATTGCTGGAAAGCTAAAGCTCAGAAACATCTCATCAGCCAACTGGCTCCCAGGCTGTACCTTCTTCCCATGAAACGCTGGAGGAAACAGGTAAGGTGTGCAGCCTGTTCTGGAGGTGAGTGACTTGGTTGCCCTTTGAGAAAAGAAGGATGGAGCCTTGCATAACCAAGAGATCCATGTGAGCCATGCCCTGACAGCAGATCCCTCCTGAGAAAGCCCATGGAAGACTCCTGCTGCTGGCTGGAAGGAGGGCAGAGGAAAGTGAATGGGCAGAGAAGTAACACATTTCAAGGTAGACAATTTCATGTGCTTGGTAGGGTGTCTGGCTTTAATAACGTGCCCCAACTGGCAGCTGGTAGCCGAGATCAGCTCTACCAGCCATGCCTGACAGGGCAAGTGGAGAAAAATGTGCTGTTTCTGTCTGTGGGGTCTCTCTACAGAGGTTTTGGTCTTGGGTTAGAAGGACGAACATCTGAAAATTAGGTGTGAGACTGTGGCTTAATGGAGACAGGCCATCATTACAGAAGTGTACTATGCAGAAAGAGCTGGAGGAGTTGAGCATGATCAGAAACGCCTTGCTCACTTCAGGAGAGGCTCTGCTGTGAGCAAAGACACTGGCTCGTGGGCAACCCTTGAGACTCCCCGTTCACAAAGTATGAAGACAATGCATTCATTGGAATAGGTGTCAGTTATTTTCCAGTCTTGCAGAAAAGACACCAGAAAGACATAAATGCTCTCTGTGATTAAGAAAGAGACAAAATGAGAAAATAGTTACCCAGAAAAGTGAAAACTTCAGGAAGCTGCAGCTCAGGTTTGATTTTGGCTGGTGTAATATGATATGGACAATGCTGCCCAGATGGGGTTCTTTGCTGTTTAAAATTTTGATGACGTTGATATATTGTATGGTCGTGCTCCATGTGGTATAGAGAATGGAATAAATTAATGAAATCACTGGGATATAACAGAGGCTTCCAAGCAAGGGAGATTCCAACTCAGATTGTATCTGATGACTCCACATTGTCTGTTTGACTGTTTTTATTCCATTACTTTAAATTATCATCACAGTGTGCAAACAAATAAGAAAATCCTCCCCTCACAAATCTTACTACCTGGAATTAAATGAGACCACAATATTTTCCTAAGTGGAAGTCTATTTTTTTTTTCCCCCGTATTATAAGGTCTATTATACTCATCAGAAAATATTCAGGCACTGAGATCAATTAAGAGTCATACCTGTGACATGTAACAACTAAAATAACAATTAAAATATGACAACCGTTTTTATTCTGTAGGATGGCTGAGACAAAAGGAGATATAGGATATTGATCCCAGCTCACGAGAGGCCTTAACTACCTAGATGGGTACTTACTCTGATGCTCCCCAAGGGCCTGTCTGCTGTGACCTGTGCCATTTCACTGATTTAGCTGCTCTAGTGATGGATTTGTTTTCTGTCTCCTGTTCCCCAGGACTAGAACTCACAACACTTTACCCTGCATGTGCTGGTGTGATCTCTAGTGACTCTGTTCAGGGAATAGATTCTGGGAGCCCACAACCAAACTAACCTCTGCAGGGAGCCTAGTCCCATGAAAAAAATGTGGAGGACATGTAAGCAAATTGGCATTCTCATGACTAGACATAGAGACAGGGAAGATATTTCAAAGCCAAACTCAGACAAGTATAATTTAATAAAAAAAATGTATAATTTATACATTTAAAACAAAAGTATAATTTAAATAAAACAATATTAATGCCTTGGATATGCTTGGCTGGTCAAAAGCAGTTGAAAATATGTTTGCTAAACAATGGCAAATGCTTCTTTGGGGATCCAAATAGGAACAATTCACCTTTCTTTTAAAAAATGTAGTTTTTAAAGGAATATTCTGTTTTCTGTAGTGTTTGATTAAGCTGTAGTCAAATAAATAACTATTGCCAAAACAGACAATTAATACAAATTCTCTAGTATCTGAGTACTTTTAGCTTAGGGAATTTTATTTCATCTTTCAATGGGATTTTTTGGCAAATTATATTTTCCTCCTATATCCAGTAGCAAAGACTTTTTGCTTTCCAGGGCATTAAGTCACTTAAGATGGTCCAAATGAGATCATGAAGTTTTTAATCTGTGCCTTTTTTTTTTTCTGTTCTAGGCTCATATGTTCCCTTTCCTGAAGTGTGTTCCTTCTGAATACCTTATGCCAACTCATCTTCTGGACAAAATGAAGACAGCAAAGCTTATTTCAAAACTTTTACTGGGTTTTATTTAAACTTATGTTTTGCACTGAGGCTGTAGAAAAAAGTGTATTTTATCATTTAAGCTTATGTGTAGACTTCATTTCTACAAACTTGGGCTTAAATCAAGTGTTATTTTAACTCATCCCTCAGTTGCTCCTGTTTGCCCATGAAGTGCAGCTTCTTTGGTCCCCTGGCACTTCATCCTGAGAGCACTAGAGCAGGTATCTTAGACACTAGGTGGTGTTTGCTCTTTAAGCCTCCTTCATAAGGATGTCTCAGGCTGTCACTGCTGGGTGAGGGCACAGTGACATGGCCAGCTCACCAGCTTCATCATGTCCCCCTGTCACCATGGCTGGCCTGACACATACCAAGGATTTCTTGTATGATGTGCTCCTAGAGACTGATGATGTCAGAGTGAAAACTGGCACAGTGAGTGGTTTGTCTGAATCTATGCTGGGATCTCTTAAATCTGAAGAAAAGAGGTGCAACATTTTGAGAGGGTCCCACTGGAACACAGTCCTGCTCTTTGGCCACCTAAGCAGGACAGAGGCAAACCGAAGCCACACTGCTAGGATCAGGTCTGGTTCCAAAGCTCATACTAACCTCTTTTGCCAGCATGAAGCCTCTTGTTTAAAGTCACAACATGTTGCAGCCTGTGCATGGGACTCAGGCTGCATACAGAAACTACCTGTGCCTACCTATAAGCCCACCTCAATGTTATCAAGTCAGAATGGATGATCTCTTGGACAACAAAGCTAGTTCTCTGCAGTAAGCTGCCCATTCCCTCCTGCCTGTGCCTGGGGAATGAGACAGAGGAGCAGATGGCTATTTGCAACACCCAGGACCTCCCTCCTGCAGCAGAAAGGAGTCAACATGATTGCTGCCCAGAAGGAAAAGGGGAATGGAGATCCTCAAGGGTGTCTGCAGAGCAGTGTGCCTGCCATGGGGTTGGCTTACCCAGCAGCTTGTGGATGCTGTGGGTCTGCCAGCTACTGAGAACTGTGTGGGCTCCTGGCAGTCCCTCCTTATCCTCACAGCTCTGCCAAGAAACCATCTGGGCACACTGGGTATCTTACTGCCTGATTTCACCAGCTCCCAGGGGGTCTCAACAGGTGGATTTACCTTTAGCAGATGGGTGTGGGACCTATGATGCCCTCAGCCTCTGTGGAGGGCTGTCTCCATCTCAAGGAAAACCCTTGGCAATGGAGGACCTTCGTAATGAGGAAGCTGCTAGATGTGGAGGCTGGGAGGGGATCCTGCCAGTGATTTATTTTTCCTTTGCTTTTGCCTTTGTAGGGTGGGCTGCCACAGCCACAGCTGTACATGTTGTGATGGAGACTTTCAAAGAGGTGTGCAGTGAGCCAAGGGGGTGGGTGATCATTTCTGTGAGCTGAAAAATCTGCAGAGCACCTCAGGGCTGAGACACTGTGGAGTCACTTTTTAGTCCTCATAGCCTTTAAAAGCCAGATCACCACATAGCCTGTCCTTCTCTGGGTTATCTGCCTCAGATTCATCTCATATAGATGTCCTCAAAGCCTGTCAGACTCAGACGGGTTCCAGGTGGCCACACCAGTGTGGGAGATGTCTGTCTAAATGAGTGTACCCCTGGGATGGGGCTGTACCCCATTTCTCTTGGCCAGCAGAGAAAGTGCAGCTGGCTGTGAGCTTATCTGCCCAGCTGTATAGACATCACCTCAGTGTTTAAATTTGCATCTAATCTGAGCTGGCTCTGGTGAATAAGTGTTGCTCTAGCTAAGGACTCCACACCTTGTGTCTCAGGCCCACTGCACAGGGCCAACTTTCTGCCTTGAGCCCTGGCCTCAGCAAGGGCTGCTATGTGCCATATTCTCATCTGCTTCCTGGTCGCTGGGGCAGGAGGTCCTCATGGTGCCGGGAAGAGTGGGCTGACTGTCTGGACTCATGCCTTGCCAGCAGCTTCTGTGCGAGGCCTCGCTGGCTGCTTTCATTTGGCAACGTGTGTCCTTTCTGGCACAGCCCTCTTGCTGGGAAGCTTGACTCCAAGAGTTGTCTTTATCTCCCTGGAAAGGGTGCATGAACACACGCCTTCCAAGCAGGGTGTTGAAAGGGTGGACAGGCCCCAGCACGATGGAACTTTGCCTGTCATTGTCACTGAGAGATGGGAAGAACAGAAGGGAGCGTTTGCTGTGTCTGAGGATGGTTTTGGTAAGCAGCAGCCCAGAACACCTGCCCAATGGGACAATGACCAAAGGACTAAGAAGAAAGAGGCAGCTAAGGGAAATTGATAGGGAAAGAGGAGTCATTTGGCAAGGCTAGATAGGAAAAGAGAATTTAGGAATCTTAAGGCCAAAACCAGACAGACTTGTGCAAAAAGTCCTGGAGGCCAAAGAACTCTCTTAATCTATATGCAGATGGTCTTGTGCATAGTCTGTTCCTCAGAGGGGCAGCAGCTCTTGGGACTATGGCCATGAGCGGTATCAGGTATGGTGAAGGTCAACCACTGATTTTTCTGTAGCTGTTTGTGTGGGCAGAGCTCCCTGACTGCTTTGCACAGTGAACTGTACAGTGATTCTTTTGTCATCCTCCATGTAGGCTTTGAGCCAGCTTCTGTGGCAGTGCCAGCTGGCACTAAAGGGCTGAAGGTGCACTCAGTGGGCACCCAGCAGAAACAAAAGCTGCATCCTTCTCAAAGGCTGTGACTATTGGAAAAGAATGATTGAGAAACCATCATCAAAAAGTGAGCACTGTGCTCAGTTGCATGGGTGGGGTCCCTCCTCCCATGGATATATCTGTCACTGAGCAGAGAAAAGGAGACACCTGCTTGTCTGAGTCACATGTGGCCCACCCCTATGGTCTGTGTATACAAAATGCTGTGTGTAATCATCTGCAGTGTCAGATGAAGGTACAGACTACAAGTGTGGGTCCATACTGGGAACTGTGCTAGGAATTTGTGTTACAGCCAGATGAAGTTCCATCTGCAAGGCAAGAAACTGAGATATTTCTGGGATATTCCTGTTGAGATGAGGTGGGACAAAAAATGGGAGTGCTTGCGGGAATATTGATCCAAAGGAAGGAAATGGCACATTAAACATTCCAAGCTTTGCAAAAGTAGTTAAGGCTAGTACTGAAGCCGAGGCCTTCAGAGAATTGAAGAATCTTTTTTTTTTTTTTTTTTTTTGTGAATTAGCAGTTGAGTAGATGGGAAGTGCAGTTGTGACAATGCTGGCCTATAATAGCAAGATGAACTGATGAGGTGATCAGCAGCCTGACTGCCATGGACAGGAAACTTTATTTCAAAATATGATTCAGTTCTGGCCAACTTGGAACTTGTCAGCCAATGTGAGGAAAGACTGAAAGAGCCAAACTGTCACCTCCACGCCTAAAGAGTCAAAGAGCAAAGTAGAAATCCTCTGTGTGGACATGGAATTCAGACAGTTAGAGGACTTGGGCAAGACACAAAACTTTATAGAGAGTTTCCTACTCTATTTATAACCTTTCATGCTGCAGAGGGAAGAATTCAGATGGTTACAGCTCACGGCTCCTTCTAGAGCACAAATAAACATGTAGGAGGAAAGAGATTTTTTGAGCAATGCATGTGCCTTTTTGGAGGAGCCTGCAGGAGATCATGTCTCTGCAGAGATGACCTCAACTCTCCAAAGAGATGCAGAAATTTCTAGAACCAAAACAAGTTTTTGAGCTCACTGATTCACAGGAGGAAGGCAAACTTAAAAGATTTTTTGAATTTTCTGACAAACTGGAAATCTCATTCCTCATGCTACAAGACTGCTCTTAAATACGAACCAAACTCCCACTTTGTCCTTTAAAATTATCGTCTGTGACTAAATATTTTTTTTTTCCTATTTGGTGTTCCAGACACATGATTTTACTTGATGTGCCATAGTTTCTATGGTAGTCTTTTACCTACAGCAATGAACATCACAACTGTCCATTACTCACCTATCACTGCTGAGGTAGTCTTGTGACTCATAGAATCTTAGAATCACAGAATGGTTTGAGTTGGAAGGGACCTTAAAGGTCACCTAGTTCCAAACCCTGGCCTGTGGTAAGGACACCTCCTAATAGACTAGGTTGTGCAAGGCCCCATCCAATCTGGTCTTGAACACCGCCAGTGTTGGGGCATCTACAACATCCATGGGCAACCTGTTCCAGTGTCTTGCCACCCTCATAGTGAAGAACATCTTCCATATATCCCATCTGCATCTCTCCTCTTCCAGTGTGAAGCCATTACCTCTCCTCCTATTGCTACTGTCCTTGGTTTGAGCAAGGTAGGTTTAATGTTTAGAAGCAGCTGCAGCTGGACAGTGAACCAGCCAGTGGGGTGTTTGATGCCGTATGATGTCATGCCCTCTATATGAGGGGAGGGGATGGCCCACACCTGGTGTTTGTTTTTGGAGAGTAGCTGGCTGGTGTGAGGCTGGAGTGGGAAGAGCTGTGCCTCAGCTTTTTGTTTATTGTCACTTGCTTTATATATTGTTTCACTAGTATTATTGTTATTGATGTTGTCTCAACACTTTTGTGTTGTTCTGTTAAGCTGTCCTTAGCTCAGCCCAGGGGCTTTTTGTTTACTTTTCCTCACAGCTCTCCTCCCCTCACACGTCCCTCCCAGCTTTCTTGTAGGCTGCCTTCAGGTACTGGAAGGCCACCATAAGGCCTCTCCAGAGCCATCTCTTCTCCAGGCTGAACAACCCCACTCTCTCAGCTTGTCCTTCTAGGAGAGGTGTTTTGGCCCTCTGATCATCTTTGTGGCCCTCCTTTGGACTCACTCCAAAAGTCTATGTGGTTCTTGTTTTGGGGGCTCCAGAGCTGCATACTGTACTCCAGGGGGTCTCACAGAATTGGAGTAGAGGGAAAGAATCGCTGCTCTTGACCTGCCAGCCACCCTCCTTCTGATGCAGCCCAGGGTACAATTGGCTTTCGTTTTCTTTTCTGGGTATTGCCATTCCTCCACAGGTGTATTCACAGTTGCATCTTACAAAACTGTTTTAGCACTGATTGTTTTTAATTTTTTTTTTTTCCTGAAATTATGGAAAAGGAATATAATAATGACTGATAGCTGCAGTGGTTCTGGGACAAAGTCCCTATGTTCAGTTTTCAGCACCTGAGAGAACTGATGACTGAAGGAGATATCTCACCTCCAAATGCTGTCTGTTGTCAGCTAGCCCCTTTCACTTGAACTTTACTAGCAGTGCGCAATGTTAAAAGGATAGGGGTTTTGATCCAGCAAGCAGCTGAGCCTTTGGGAACTTGCTCAGCCCACAGCCATGCACCAGAAAGATATCATTAGCATAATGAGGGAGCTATGAGATACAGCTGCCAGCTACAGGTACGAAGGAAGAATGTAATTTGGTGGTGGAGGTTGTGTGTGTTGGTTTGGTGCTTACATCTTCTGGAGGAAAAAGGTGTTCTGCACTGAGAAGTTGTTGAGGTAAGGTATACAAGGGAGAATGGATAACGTGAATCATAGACTGCTTTGTGTGGGAAGGGACATTCAAAGGTCATCTAGTCCAACATGCCTGAAGCTGACATCTTCAACTAGACCAGATTGTTCAGAGACCCATCAAACCTCATGTTAAATGTCTCCAGGGATGGAGCTTCTACCACCTTTCTGGGCAACCTCTGCCAGTGTTCCCCCACCCTTGGAGTAAAACATTTCTTCTCTCTAGTCTAAAATCCTACCCTCTTTTAGTTTTAAAACCATCACTCCTTGTCCTATTGCAACAGGCCCTGCTAAAAAGTCTGTCCCTATCTTTCTTCTAGACCCCCTTTAAGTGCTGAAAGGCAGCAATGAAGTCTACTTGGAGTCTTCTTTTCTTTGAGTGTGAACAAACCCAACTCTGCCAGCATTTCTTCATAGGAGAGGTATTCCACCCCTCTGACCATTTTTGTGGCCCTCAGCTGAAGCACTCCAATAGGTCCACATCTTTCCTGTGCTGAGGACTCCAGATCTGGGCACAGTACTCCAGGTGGGATGTTTGGTTAAGAGGGTCAAAGTGTAGCTGTCACAGTAGAGAGCAACAACTCCCGTTTGCCAGCAGTAGCTTCTGTGGTTGGAGGCTGAGGAAATGAGGGAAATGAACTCGCAGAACAGAGGTGCAAGATCCTATGCAAGTGAACTCTTCTGAAGCAGCCAGAGAACCTCCTTTCCCGTTAACCAGAAGTGAACTAGAGCATGCAAGTTTGAATTAGATTTAGGTAGCATCTAGATTATGCTTAATATGAATTTTGTGCTTGTATAATAAAAGTAATTTGGAATTGTTTAAGGATAGTTGACAAAATACCTGTCTTGGTGAGATGTCTTTCTCAGTACGTTTCACTCTCAGTGCTCTTAAGCTCCTTTGCTTCATCAGTGAGAAGCATTCCACATGATGGCAGTGCATTATATCTGTATGGGTGTTTGTATTATATCTTTATGGCTGTGAATTTCCCCAGGCAGGGGGAATATGTAATCATGTAATGATCAGCAATTTCCCTTGGCCCTGAGAGCAGGGAACCTAACCAGGTGTTTTGTCTGTAGAGACTACGGTATTTTCTGTTACCTTGTGTAAGAACTTCTGTGTATGTGTAGCTTTTGGCTTAGAAACAGACAAAATTCATACCAAAAGCAACTTCAGTGTATGCTATAACATTCTGGTTTCCTAAAATACACATTTTGGGCAACATATTTCAATGTTCTGAACCAAATGAATACTCTACATTAAATTACTTCTGAGAATTTTCATATAATAAAAGTGGAACATAAAGACTATATCTCAGTCATGAATTTTTTTCAAAGTACTTTTCCGCTCTATGCAGCTACAATACCGTATAATAGAATTGCAAGTTATTTAGCTTGCCCTTATTGTTTTGTTGTTTTCTTCTTTCTGACAGGCTATCAAATGCAGGAAAGGAAGCGTTCTAGGACCAGCCTCATCAGGGCCTTATAGAGCTTTAAATAATGTAAGAAATTATATATGTAGACATGCTGGGGCAGATTTGTCTTCCTGCTATGGCAAAATTAGTACTGGAGTATTGAATGTTGTGCAGATTTCTTCTTATGGCGGGATGAGACTTCTCTGACTCTTCATGCTCTCAAACAAGGCAAAGTGGCCTGATAGTGCCCTGTTCACTTTGGGTTTGAGCCCTGAGATGATGAATAGGATGTCCTGACTTGCTCAGGGGACCAGGGGCTACTTCTGTGCTACATGCAGTTGTCTGTTACAAGTCAAAATGAAAATATGGAGCCAGCTGACAAAATCTGCCACAGGACCTTTGATTCTCAAGAGCATGTCCCATAAGCTCCTGCATGCTGTGCAGAGCTGTCAGGCTCTGCACTTGCTTGTTTGAAAAGGGACATACAGGCCCTCAGTAAAACTTTAGCCCTCAACAAAAATTGAAAATTGATGAAAAGTAACTAGTTATTTTTATGAAACAGAGTATGGATACCTAATTTTAAATCATAAAGCAGAAGATTCCAGGAATCTGTGGAAGCTTCTGTTATAATAACAATAATTCTATTTTTCTTTCCTGGTTTTGGCTCAGATCATATGGGTTTCCATAGCATCTGGCGTACAGTTTTCAGTGAAATAAGATCTATAAAGGGCCTCATTTCCCTTAGGAGCTCACATGCTAATTAAACCTGTACGACTATAGCTGATCAGAGCCAGATGAAGTCGAAGCTCTGAGTCCATATACCTTAACTTTGTATGGCTTCAATTCTCTGGTTCTGGATCAATTTGAAGGCTTCAGAAGCCAGTTGTAGTTCCTTGGAAGCTGTAAGAGGTGCAGAAAAGGTATGATTTACACCTTCTGGACAAGCCATAAACTCAATTGTAGTTTGCCAGCTGTCTTGCATTTTTGAAGCTGGCTTCAAAGCACTATATGGTACATTCATGCCTCTCCTCTCTCCTTTTAGAGAGCTGTGTGTCATAAGTGTATCTTCCTTGCTATTGTCAACAGCAATACTATGTTCTGATAATCATGCCCTTTAGGATGTATTGCTCCTTTATGCTTTCGCTCTTTTTAGAGTTACATACAACTGGCAGCAGAAATATATCTGGATGCTGCTAGGCAGGTTGCTGTGGTTTATCTAGTAGCACTTAGCATCCTCCTTTAAGTGGGTTCCTAATTTCTCACAAGCCTGAGGCTCTGAGTTTTGACCTGTAACTGTAGTGGATAGTCTGCATAAATCTTTGGAGAAATGGAGCCTCAGTAAGAGAAGTTTGATTTGCAACTGTTCCACAGTCAGCTCTAATCATACCTGAACACCATTTGATCCTGAACAGCAAATGTTTGTTGCATTGTGCCACAGCAGTAATCCCGTATTAGTGCTGAGTGACCAGCTGAATTGAGATGCAGATTTACCTTATCAGGATGCCAGTAATCAAATAGTTTGGATGAGATGCTTAGGGCAGGGTTATCCAAGCAAACTGTGGTGTTTTGTCAAGCTGAAAAAGCCTTGGTCCTTCTCTGTCTGGATACTGTAAAGTCTTGCTGTTGCTTTTCTGATGTGTAGGTAGGAAAGAATCACATGATGTTCTCTGCACTTGAAGGTAACTTTGGAAAGCCTTAAGAGGAGTGATGTATGGAACACATGTATAGTGAATTTCCTGAATATTGTCCCTTTTATACGGGCAAGACAGGCAGAAATGTTGTCGTAGTGTGGAATGTTTAATAATGCAGATGTATTTTAATTTCATATTAAAAGGTAACAGGAAGAAAAAAAAGTAAATAGAGGTCTTAGGAATAAGAAGGATAGTTTACTGTGTGTAGGAAACCACACTGAATTATGATCCTGTTTAGGGACATCTGCAGAAGTCTGACTTCAGCACAGGCTGCACATAAGCCAGGCTGGAAATAGACCCTCATTCACCTTGATCATTTTCTGTATGAAAATGTATCACAGCACTGTGCATTTGAATTGCTATTAAGAAATGGTTAGAGGTTTGAAAATTAACTCCTCTGTCCTGCTCCGTATTTGCATGAAGCTGAGAAGTTCTTTCATGACTGTGCACTTATTTTCCTATCTGTAAAATTGTAATCGTGAATGCCTCTAGCTTCTACATTGTACATATATTTTGATGTATAGAAATCATGGTATTTCTGAGGCCTGAGCAAATGATACCAAAAGTCCATATTATTCATCAATGCATCCCTGGATCTAGCCAATACAAATGATCTACAGAAAGGTGGATGAAACGTTGATGTGCATTATTAAATCCCATTTTGGTTTTTATATTTAGCTTAAATCTTGAAATGGAGAACGTAATAGTGTAAAATATTTAATGGCTGTAACTAAAAGTTCAGGCTATTCATATAAATATCCAACTTCTTAAATCTTGTTAATTGCTTGGCCATAAACTCTGTGGCTGAATTATGTAATGTATGAGGAAGTGTTTTTTAAACTTCTGTCCCTTAACTTGGCTGAAATACTGTCTTGTGCTTTCATTTACATGAATTCTTTTGCCAGCCTTTAGTTAAGTGATCTAAAAGTGTACAAGAACACTTGACACTGTATTCAAAGCAATATGCTAGACTCCACATTGCAAACATGCAAAGACACCGCTTGGTAGTGGTCTTCTCTGGGGATACAGGGGAAAGAGGACATCATGGAGGTATAGGAAAGGGGAGGGGAGGGTTTCAGGTAGACTGAGTGCCACCAAAGCTTGTCTTGAAGGTGTACAGCTGTACTATATAGTGGATCTGCTTTAATACTGGCCTGTAACTACTGTGCTGCTTCTCCTTCCTAAGGGTCAGTCACACTTTGAGATGACAGGAAACATCTCAAGGGGCTTCCCTGGCAAGCAAAGCTTAGTCTTAGGATCATAAAATTGTTTAGAGTGAAAAGACTTAAGATTGAGTCCAGCCGTTAACCTAACACTGCCAAGTCTGCTACTAAGCCATGTACCTCAGACTTTTAAATACCCCCAGGGACTGTGACTTCACCACTTCCCTGGGCAGCCTGCTCCAATGCTTGACAACCCTTTGTGAAGAATTTTCCCAATGTCCAACTTAAACTTCACCTGTTGCAACCTGGTGCATTCCCTGTTTTCCTATTGCTTGTTACTTGGGAAAAGAGACTGACAGCTTGTGTTTTGTCTCTAATTTTAAAAGACATTTGCAGAGAGAAGGGGAAGTCATAATCTGGCAGTCCTGACAAGGCTGTCTCCCTACCTGTACAGCTGATGACATTCAGCATTCAGATGGGATGTCAAGCTGCATGCAGGGCTCATTGAGATTTTGTGACTAATGATGTTAATAAGCATGTAATGCAAATTTAATCTGTAACAGTGTTCTCAGCTGCTTTTTTTCTGCTTAATAGCACTGAAGTGATTATATTCTATGAAGTAGTTGATCTTCTGACAGTATGGCTTTTGTTAAATCTTTCCATGTTGGATTCTAGGATTATTCTTGGCTTTGCAGAAGACAAGGTAATATTTCTTAAGCTACAAGCATCTGTAACTGAGCTGTTTCCCTGGGGACTGGTTCTCTTCAAGCTGTCTGTCTGGGTTTCCCTCTGCTGGAGAAAGCAGTGATCTGCTTAGTCCCTTTCCATTCCTGCCTTCTCTGTGGCTTCTGGCTAGGTTATAGCTCTGATATCTGTGAAGAGCTGCTGGATCTCATCATAAGATGTGGCCTTTGTAAGAAAATGACAGGCACTTTCGTTTTGAGTATTTGGAAGGGTAAATTGTAATGTAACCTTAATAGAAAAGTTAATTCTGATGCAAAGTTCTCTTAGGCTCCTGCAAACATCTTGTACAAATCACGTGAAAAGCTGGAGTTACGAATCTCAGTTCAATTTCTTAGGGCAAAGTAGAATCATAGTATTCATCTGCTTAGTCAAAAGAGGCAAAACAAAGCACTCCAGAGAGTATGGTAAGAAGAAAACAAAGTTATTAACTTGTCAATGTCTTGGTTGATCAATAGCTGCAAAGAGGAGAAACTAAACTGATGAACCACACAGATAAGTTATGCGAAGTTATGAAACAGATGTTGAGCAACTGATTAAATCCACATATCCTTTGTACTTCAAAACTATTTCTGGAAGTTCCCGACCCTGGTCATGGCATATGGCAGCGTAAGCATCGTGCATCTGAGGTCTAAATATAATGAGCCAGAATCTTTGCTGCTGGATCGGTACCCAGAGATCAAAAATGACAAAACTTGCTGTGCATTAGGATGTTCCATTCTGCCTGCTCCTTGTATTAGTGCCTTGTGGATTACATATTTACTGACATTTAATAATTAGCTACTTGGTTGTTTGAAAGCCTGTTTGTATTGATGATTACAGCTGCCTGCTTATCTAGCCAAACTATAAATGTATCTGGGTTTCAGATGCAGCTTGTTGAGCTTTCACATGCGCTTGCCCTGTGTGAGGAGTTGCTTATCAGTGAAATCACACCACCAGTCAAGGACTGTGCACTTTCGTTGTGCAGGAGGAAAAGTTCCCTGGAGTGAGTTGACTGTTTCCCATCAGACTCCCCACTGCCATTAAGGTACAGAGGCACAACTCCTGCTGGGAGCCCCACTGGGTCAGCTGTACCTTCACTACAGACCCCTGCATCCCTAATATGAGGCACTCCAGGAGCAGCAGGTTAAGTCAGAAGCTACAAAACTGATTTTAGCTGTCCTGGGTCTTTGAAGGCATGTAACTGTTGTCCCTAAGTAAGAGCAGGACAGGGAGAAGCCATTCAACTGTGAGGTCGATGACCTTGCAGAAACAGCATTGAAGTATCACTCATGAATCTTCATAGGCTTTTTCCCCACTAGAAAGGTAACAAATAGGAGACCTTAGTACTCCCATTTAATACAAACTGTAGAGAAGGAATTTTGGCTAAGAAACCACACATTCAGAGTGGCAAGGGATTTTCTTGCCTTCATTCCTTATCAACCATAGCATATTGTATCCAATTATAAGTACCTTTCAATGTGTTGCCTTAGAAAGCTACCAGCTGAGCTGTAGCACGTCAGCTGTGTGGCCAGTTTATCCCTAACCCTCTAAGCCATGGGAGAGCCTAAATGATGCATCCCTTACACAGTGAGACACTATGCAAAAACACTTCCTTTTTGTTTAGTCACAAACAGGTCACTCCAGAGAAAATCTCTGTACAGAATTAGTTCTGTTGTAGTTCAAACCAGAACAGTCATACAGCAAAATGTTGTGGAAACAATACATAAAAGCAGCTGATGTCCTGGTGGCAACTCCCTTGGTTTCTGAATTTACCTGGTTTTGTTATCTTAGAAAGTAACATAGCACAGTAGACCTTCAGCAGCTTTTGATGGCTTGTGGCTTGTTTTGACCTTGATTCAATGTCATTAACTTGAATTCATGTGCTTCACCTGAAAGCATTAATGTCTGTGCTGTCTGTTCTGACTTGAATATTAGTATTTGTTTTTATTGCTTGTAATTTAAACTAAAGGAGTCTTTGTAACCTAGCATGTATGCCAGGGTTCTGTCGCTCACTTGACATTTATATGGGCTTTTAGACTGTCACCCAAGATACAATGGATGTTTCCCCAATGTGTATAACACTTTTTTTTTTGCCTGATCGTACTAATATTAATAGTATGGACATATGAAAAGTCATTTTCATTCACTGTATTTTCTTGATAGAGGCAAGAAAAAGTTGTTTGCAGAACAATTGCCTGTCTCGTGTATGATATATCCAGGACCCAGAACTTCGCTTTGTTGACTCTCTTACAACTGGCCTCAACCCACTGATCCAACCTGTCCAGGTCCCTCTGTACAGCCTCCCTACCTTCAAACAAATTGACACACATGCCTAGTTTGGTATTGTCTGCAAACTTACTGAGGGTGCCTTGATATCCTCATCCAGATCACTTGTAAAGATATCAAAGAGAAAAGGCCCCAGTATTGTGCCTTGGGGAACACTGCTTACGACCAGCTGCCAGCTGGATTTAACCCATTCACCAGCACTCTTTGGTCCCAACCATCTACCTAGGTTTTTATCCAGCAAAGAGTATGCCCATCCAAGCCATGAGCAGTCAGTTTCTCCAGGAGAATGCTGTGGGAAATGGTGTCAAAAGCTTCCCTAAAGTCCCAGTAAACAATATCCACAGCCTTTCCCTCATCCACTAAGCAGCTGCTTGTCTCTGGGGTACTGGTCAGAGCACTAGTTTCCTGCTTTGGCTGACCCCAAAGTGAATGAAATATCTCAGTCTCCTATCCTAGCTGGGTGCTCTGATCACCAGCACACAGCTGCTCAGGTATATGCCTGCCTTGGACTCATTTGCAAGGTGTTTTAGGCAGAAGACAAAGTTTTCTTCTTTGAGTCAGACAGCTAATGGATTTAGTCACCTCCACAATTGTGCAGTGATTTTTAGGCAGACCAGACTACCATTTAGGATGTCAATGGAAGTAACTAAAATCCATCCTGGCATAACTTATTCAGGTGTTCTGACTCTTCCCCCATAAGCTAAAGATGGTGGGTACTGCTCTTATTTTAGGTAGCCACTCATCTAGTATTTAATTTTGTCAGCCATATTTTGAGTTTCATTTAGTTAAGTTGCTACTCCTTCCTCTGGATTGATGAATTTAATTTATAAGCAGCCTCAATAGCTTCATTGCAAAGGCAAGGAATGAATCCTGTGCTTAAACAAAGAGCAAATAGTAACTGCTAACAGATCGCATTCAGTCAAATGTTATGCATAAAACCTGAGCTGTATCTTGCATATTTAACCTTAACTTGAAACTTTAATGGCTTCATCATTAGCAGGTAAAATGAAATACAAATTCTTAAAGCTATTCTTGCCAGTGAAAAGTGCGGTCATTCTGCCAGAGAGTAGTATCAAATGATAAACTACTCAACTCACCCTTCTTCCATGTCTCTGCTGTGACCAGACCTTTAATGATAACTGCCTAATTCTACCAAAGGGAATTCGTTATCAACAAACAATGCTGTTTATGTGGTCAAGGCCAGAATTTTTAAATACACATGTAGGGCTAATTTATCTTGTTATTTTTCTGTCTGCCCCACAAACCTCTAATTTCAGGTGGCAAAAGCATGAATGGAAACCACATAAGAATCTCAGCATTTTCCTTCCACAATAAAAATCTAGAGACTAATCCTTTGATGCTTGTTCTAGTCCACTACAGTTGTTTTTCCTATCTGTTCTGTTGTGGCAAGAGAGAACTCCAAATGCTTAGAACTGAAGCTTGTTTTAGTAGATCTGCAGGTAGTAGTATCTCTTTCCTTTAAGTTCTCAAATGGTTTTATATGATAGAATTGTCTGGCTTGAAGCCCTTCCATCCTGCTCCTCTTCTGTCTCCCTGCTCAGCTGAATATCTGGCCCTGTTTATTCTGCTGCTCCTTGTTTTCATGCTCTTCTGAGTATATAGAGGAGCTCTTCAATACATGTTTGGTTTTTTTCCCCCCCCATTTGCAGCTGAATTTACCTGCATTTTTATTGTGTTAGAGTTGCAAGCATGCTTTGTTCTTGTGATGCATTCAGACCACTCATCACCCGGATCCTTCAGCAACAGTCACTGCCTCTCACCCTGTCTTACTACTTGTTGCCACTTGCTGGCTTCCTTCAGTAAATGTAGTAAAGGACACCAGTCTGACCCTCTAGTTGCTAGGGTCTGTTTTGCCAATGACTAGGCCTAACAGGAACAACACAACCAGCAGGAAGATGAACCAATAAGTGGACTGCATTGAATACAAAAAGGACATTCCATGAATGATCACTGGGGGTACAAACAAGTCAATTAGTTCATATGCAATTGACATTACCTCCAATGATCTCAGAAAAGACATAATCCAACTGACAATAGGTGAAACAAAGAGCCAAGGTTTCCCATAGATGGAATAGCAAACAGCTGGATCAGGAAGTTGAACAAATAAGATAAAGGTGCTCACATGGCATCTCTCACCCTCCTAGCCTCTGTTAGCAAAGGTCCAAACTGACAACCCTCCTAGCCTGTGTTAGCAAAGGTCCAAACTGAAAAGGGCCCAGCCCCACGGAGAGTCAGGAGATCTTCCCTGAACCAGGAAGCTCTGTGGAGTGCACTCCACAGACAGACACTCCTGACTCCCTGCAAGTGGTCCCAGCTTTTATCCCCAAGCAGACCCCTGACCTTTGTCAACTCAATGCAGGACCCCTGGGGCTCATTTCCCTTATGGCTCTCCCTGCAGGGCCGGCCGCACCCTGGGGGGAAGCTATAAGGCAAACTCACCACCTCTTTATGAAGGGCTGTGGGGATCACCCATATGTCAACCTCAATTCGGGGCTTGGGGTTCAAACCCCAGCGTTTCAGGGTCTTGCACACCAGGGCTTTAGCGGCGGCCTGGAGGGCAGTAAACTACTTGTTTCCAAAATGGCCTGCTGGCTGGTCCCTGAATAGTGTGCACCAGGGATGGTGACAGCCTGAAAAGGAGATTGAGGAGAGGCTGAGCCCCTTTCTGGGTCTGAATGCAGCCAGGACCAGGAGCTCTTGGCAGCAAGCTGTTGCTGATGAGAACATATATATGGCTCCATACATGTTCCTGTCCAAATTATGTACCTAAAACTCACTGTCAGGCTCACACATTGTTCTTGCAGGCTGTGGCATGGGTCATTGTACAGGCCTGGGGTTTCTCTCTACAACAGGTATTCAGGTATATATTTTATCATAAACTTATCTGCTGACATCTTAGTGGAGATTTACTGATTTCACTCTGACAAATTTTCTGAAATTAGAAACCAGAAATATTTCCAACAATAGTGTTTCCCTACCATTAGAAAACCTAAATGGCTGAGCTGTTCTTTCATGGTTAAAAATATTTATGAGTTTTCCTAGCCACACTTACTGATTAGATTGCTAAGACAGATGCCTACTAGGTAAAATACAACCTGCATGTACCATGGAAATTTTAAATTTTGTTACATTTCTAAACACACATCTTCCACTAAACTTTCTGCACAAATTTGCTCTGTGTCCACCAGGAACTCTTGCTGGGTTGCTGCAGGAGCCTGTGACAGTCCACAGAACTGAAATATTAGTACAGAGCTTCCAATATAAGTTGCAATTTGTGGTAATTTATTTCTGTCTTAAGTAGCAGGATCTGTGATGACAAGCTTCCTTTTTAATGATGTGAATATTTCAGACCTTGGGATGAGTTCTACCTGATTTGAAGCAGATTAATTGATTATTAAAATAAACCTCTTTAAATGGGAGAAGCCTGTGGAACAAAAATCAGTTTACATTCTGTTTGTACTCGCTTCAAATTGCCGCCAGGTGACAGTGTTCCATCAGATTTTAAAACTGTAACTTCAGTTTTTGTTGCCATTGAAAGAATGTGCCACTGCACTTTGTTCCTATCATCTGTTAGTAGACTTCTTAGTTAAGATTCTATTCAGATTTTCACTACAATCTGCTTCTATTCCACCTCAGACTATTCTTAGATTGATAATTCTTTCAAAATATTTTGAAAGTAAGCTTGAACAAAACTGCTTTGAACAAAAGCAGTTTTTTTTTTGTTTTTTTTTTTTTTAACAAAATTGCTTTGAAGCTCTGCAGATGTGAAAAAGGAATGCTCTTTCTGCCCTGCTGAAAACTCAGGTTTTAAAGGGTAGGACTCCATGTGTCCTGTATAAAACGTTTCTCAGTTCTAGAGTCTTACTGCAGCATCTCTAAACCTGAGATCTATAATCTAGTTTAGTTCATTAAATATGCATGATTTCATGTTGCAGTTGCATCCAGAAATTCAATATAACTGTTCAGATGATTACAGCACAACTGATGCTATTGGTATCAATCTTGACAATGACTGTCACAGGAAGAAAGAATGATGCCTCTAAAGATTCTTGAAGTTATTGAGAAATCTAGCAGGAGATAACCAAATGACTTGCAGATGTAAATTCTGGTCCAGCCCTGTAAAATGAGAGATCTCAGCCTTCTGAATGGTATTAGCACAAATATTTATACACAAACGATTGTTACTTGAAGTCATCAGTCAGCAAACAGTGTATTTGTACCAAGCTGGGAAACAGTGCAGATGCTGTTGGGTTTGTCTTGGGGTAGGAGCAAGGATTAGACTGGAATTATTGTCTGTCACTTACAGGCTTGTGGTCAATTATGCAATCGTCTCTCCTGATGACTGTTAAGAAATAGCATATTCCAATCAATTTACCTATTGATTATATCAGTTAATCAATTTGATTTGTTCACTCCAATCTGAAAGTCAATTTCCTTAAGAAATTGAGCAATGTCTTACGTGCCTTCTAGAATTTTCTTCCATTTTTATTTGCCATAACAAAAACAGATTGAGCAGCAAACAAGCATGAAGTAAAATGTTAACAGCAAGAATGATTTGAAACAAAGATACTAGGAATTCAAGCTATATATATTCATACACATATGAATATTTCTAACCTGAAGGTGAAACATCATTGCTATGATTTTTACTTTCTATAGAGCACACATTCTTATTTTTCTGACCACTGGTCTAAAATAACATACTGAAACCCTACAGTAAGCCCATTATGAAATGGCTTAAAATTCTGAGAAATAAACTGTAGCACAATCCTTCAGCCCTGAAAGAGTTGCTTGCCTTTTCTTTCTAAAGGGGTAGATTACTTGCTTTAATTTTTTATGTCCCTTCTATACTGACCTATCAGCTGGTGTCTGCTGAAATTTAGAGACAGGCTTGATATATCTGGGTAATTATAGGATGAAATACCCAATTCCCTTGACATCTTCCTTCCTTCTTAGAGACCTAATTTATAGAAGGTTCCTGTTTCAGCTGAAAAGGCAATAGATACTTTTGAATGTTTTTGAAAAAATACCTTAAAGTCAATCATAAATGAGCCAAAAAAGGCTAATGTGAAGGATGTGTATAAAGCATATTTTTATTAACAGACGTTTCTATCCAACAGAATGCAAACCATCTAATGATATCTGCAATATCAATTCACAATGTCAAGGAAAAGTGGTTGGAATAGCACTCAGGCATACATTTATTTCTTATAAGCCCATCTTTAACAACCACCTAAACTAAAAATAATTCAGTTCAGTAAATGAGTCATGAACATTAGAGGAAATGGATGAGTTTTCCACAGTCATAGAATCATAGAATCATTTA
>NW_008580667.1:19225-25737 GCF_000691845.1 Merops nubicus | reverse complement strand
AGCCATGATGACTGTACCCAATCACCTACAGACTGAATTTATTTCAATACTTATTCAAGTTTATATTTAAAAAAAAAAACAGTTCAGAATCACTTTTCTTCTCTGCATGACTGTATCATATTTGAATTCTGGATTTCTGCTTATGACTTTTCATTTTTATTTTAGATTAATACCTTTTTTAAAAATATGGGTAGCATTAGTCTGTTGTTTTCTTTCTAAGACTGTATTTCTAAGACAGTTTTGTGAAAACATTCTTATACTTCTTTCTTTTTATGATATTGATACCAACTTTCACGAACTACTTATATTCATAAAACTATGGCTTACTGTACTTGTAAGGTAAGTCAGAGATACCAAACATTTTAAGCATCAACAGCTTTTGAAGAGTTACTCTTGGTTTCATTTATAATAGCAAGGACAGAGTTCTTCTACCCATGTAATACACCTTAGAGAACAGAGCAAAACTCACGGGATACATAGAACTGGAAATTTGTATGTATATGTGGGACAGCTGGCCAGAGGAGGTGGGCACAATTTGAGTGCGTGAACTCACCTTCTCACAGTCCTGTATGGCCAGTGAGGAAGTCTAATGGAGAATAGAGACTAACAGTAGACTACTGTGGCCTGAATGAAGTTATGCCACTGCTGAGTGCTGCTGTGCTGGCCATGCTAGAGCTTCAATATGAATTAGAGTAGAAGTAGAATTAGATGAGTGCTATGACATGACTGATGTTGCTAATGCATTTTTCTCTATTCCTATAGCACCAGAGTGCAGGCCACAGTCTGTTTTCACTTGGAGCAGTGTCTGGTACACCTGGAATCAAATGCCTGAGGTGTGGAAGCACAGCCCCACCATTTGCCATGGCATGACCCATACTGCACTGGAGAAAGGTGGAGCTTCAGAACACCTGCAGTACATTGACTACATAATTGTATAGGGCAACACAGAAGAAGAATGTTTTGAGAATGGGAAGAAAATCATTCAAATCCTTCTGAAGGCCAGCTTCCAAAAAAAAAAACAATTAAAGGTTAAGGGAACTGCACAGGATATCCAGATTTTAGGAATATAATGGCAAGATGAGTGTCACCAGATCCCAATGGACATGATCAACAAGGCAGCAGCTCTGTCCCCGCCAGCTAGTAAAAGAGAAACACAGGCTTTCTTGGGTGTTGTGGGTTTCTGGAGCATGTTGTCACACCCCACTTATCAGGATAATGACTCAAGTTTGCTAATTCCCAGGTCTTCATTAAGGTGAAGCAACACCAGGGATCCTTCAATTCACAAAACGCTAATTTATTTGATAACAATATTAGCATGATAATAAAATAATTTTAGATGCTTACAATGTATTGGCATGATAAGAAAATAACTTGAGGTGTGACGTGACAAGAAAAGGAACTTTAGGTGATCACAATATTGGAAAAATAACCACATATTCAAACCTTGCAATATCTAATGGTTTAAACGTTACAATATATAAATATTTATATTACAAGAAAGGAAAATATAGAAAGAAAGAGGAAAAGAGAAGAAAAAGAGGAAAGAATATTAAAGAAAGTTTTCACCAGTCCTGGGTCCAGCAGCAGTCCAGCCAACCAAAATATTTCAAGTTCCTTGTGGGCACTGCCCAGGGCTCTGACTCACCCTTTTATATGGGCAGCCTCACTCCTCCTCCAGCCAGGCATTCGGACTCTTATCTTAAATAGCTATCATGCAGTCTCCACTTCCAGAATATTCCTGAAGTGGATTGGGGGGCAATCATGCACAGTCTGCACTCTCTCCCCCACCCTGGTTCCTTGCATGGTTGCTTAGGACAGGGAGGCCCAGCATCAAGGTGCTACACCACCACCATGGGACCATCGGACCCCACTCTGACTGTCCTGCAACCCCAGTGTCACCACAAAAGTTGTCCCCCAGATTCACACTCTGACCAAACTTCTTTAGTGACTGTTTGAGACATATTCCACTGGGCCACCACAGATGCATATCTTAGACCACAGTCTGATTGGGAGCCCTCTCTACCAAGTAACCCAGAAGAAGAATGATTTGAAATGGGGCCCTGAGCAGTGACAAGCCTTTCTAACAAATTAAATGGGAGACTGTGCATGCAGTAGCCCTTGGGCCAGTCTGGCCAGGATAAGATGTTAAAAATGTGCTCTACAGTGCAGCCAGAAAGAATGGTCCTACTTGGAGCATCTGGCAGAAAGCACCTGGGTAGACTTAAGGCTGATCTCTAGGATTTTGGAGTTGGGGATACAAAGGATCTGAGGCCACCTACACTCCAGCTGAAAAACAGGTACCAGCAACATATGAATGATAGAATTATAGAATGTATTGGGTTGGATCTTGGGACTGAGAGATGGACTTGACCATGGACACTATTGCACAGATTAGCCACGAGTCTGAAACATGTGCTGCAATCAAGCAAGCTAAGAAGTGAAAGCCCTAGTGGTGTGGAGGACAATGGCTGAAACATAAATACAGAGAGACCTGGCAGGTTGACTGCATCACACTGCCACAAAACCACCAAGGCAAGCACCATGTGCTAACAATGGTGGAAGCAGCCACTGGTCGGCTGAAAACTTATCCAGTGCCCCTGCCACTGCCTAGAAAACCATCCTGGGCTTTGAAAAGCAGATCTTTTGACAACACGGCACCCCAGACAGAGTCGAGTCAGAGAACAGGACTCATTTCCAAACCAGCCTCATAGAAATCTGGGCCAAGGAGCATGGCATTGAGTGAGTGTATCACATCCCCTATCATGCACCAGCCTCCAGGCAAGTCGAATGATACAATGGACTGTCAAAAATTACACTGAAAGCAGTGGAGGGTGGGACATTCAAACATTGAGATACACATTTAGCAAAAACCATCTTGTTAGTTAACAAAAGAGGATCTGCCAGTTGAGTTAGCCTGCCCAATCAAAACTCCCATGTACTGTAGAAAGGGATAAAGTCCCTGTAGTGCACATGAAAAATACATTAGGGAAGATGGTCTGGGTTTGTCATGCTTCAGGCAAAGGCAAAGCCATCCATGAGACTGCTTTTGCTTGAGGCCCTGGGTGCACTTGGTGGGTGATATGGGAGGATGAGCAACTCTGATGTATACCTCAAGGGGCTTTAATTTTTGGGGAGAACAGCCAGTGAATTAAATTGTGTGGCATGAATTGCTAAATAACCCTGCCACTGTACATTATTACTACCACAGCTGTAGTGTGTTGTATCCATAGTACTATAGGCAGAATCACTCAAATCAGTGAGGAATAGAGTTTGGTGAAACCAAGCAACAGGCAGTGGTGATGGAACTTGAACTGGCTTCATGAACTGGCACACAGAAACTTCCTCAAGATCAACGTCTTCAATGCACAGATGGTGAGCAGCCTGGAGCTCTGGATGCAGCATAAAACAATCTAACACCATCTCTCCTGCCCTGAAACACTTGATACAAGGGGTGGAGCCCCAAAGTCATGGATAGCATTAACTCAGTGGACATGTGAGGGGGATGGCCCACAGATTAAGGGAATGATACCTGTGTGCATGTGCATATATAAATACATGACAGGAAAAGTATCTGCAAATAGTTGGAAAGTGTAGGATCTGGGCATGATATAGATGATATACAATAAGGGCTGGATAATGCCCTAGGTTTGGCTAGGATAGGGTTAATTTTCACAAGAATGTGGGAGAGGCCATGGCCAGGATAGCCACCTGAACCAGCTAATGCAATACTGATATGTCATGCTCAGGGGAGCTGGCCAGAGGAGCTAGGTGCTATTTGAGCTGTTGAAGCAGGTGACTGGTTGGCCAGGCAGTGTGGCAGTGGTGCAGGCACTGGGTTCCAATTGGCGAGCAGTTGCACTGTATGCCATTTGTTCTATGTATTATTTAATCTGTATTGTTATTACTGTTGTTACTTCTCTCTTTGTGCTGTTCTATTGCACTCTGTGTCTCAATCCACGGAGTTTTACCTTTTTCTTCTGGTTCTCCTTCCCATCCCACCAGGGATGGAGGAGGAACGAGTGAGCAGCCATGTGGTGCTTAGTTGCCAGCTTGGCCTAAGCCACAACACAAACCATATTCACAATACGTCCTTGAGTTTATTTAACATATCTATTAATATATATAATGCTACCATTTACAAAGATTTACTTATTATTCACTACCCAGGACCTAGCGATGTTACTTGGACAAATTAGCTTTTCTGTCTAACAACACCTAAATATGGAAAGAAAGGCAGAGTGCATGGTCTAGCCTCTGATCTGTTGCAACTGGGAGGTGATGTGGATTCTTTTAATATTCCGTGAGCATACTAGAGACAAGGCAACATATACTTGCCTTTCACTGAATCGTACCCCATCGTTGCCTGCTTGCTTTTATTTAAGAATAATAGTCCCTTGTCTCTTTTGCTGCTATTAAAAAAGAGTACCAGTTAAGGTATTCTAAGACCTCAAATAACTTTATTTTAAAAGCCAGTTTTCAGTTGAAAGATATTAGAATATTCCTACAATAAAGAATTTTGGTATATTACATTCTTAATGTACTACAAGCGGGCAACAAAAAATCACCTTTAGCACACCAGCATGCTCACTTTAAGAGTTCCAGAAGGTTGCTTACCAGAGAAGGGTGAAATCTGTAACTGTAAGCCTCTTCTGGATTACAGGCTTTCTGTTATTTGAAAGAGATGTTCGAGGTCTGTTTACTTAGGCCCTCATGAATAAAATTTGGCATACAGATCCTTAAAGATGCTGTGGTCCGTTTGTGGATCAAGCTGTTGAGTAATTTGTATCTCAAGGGTCACTCTTTCTCTGTCCCTTAGATATTTAATTATGTAACAGAAGATGGATCATCTTCCCAAGCTGTAGTCTAGGGTAACCTGCACTACTGTAGTTAGGTCAGGCTTATGTGAGATAGTGGATGTGACTTTCATTTCATCAGGGAGTTTTTGGCACCTAGCTCCAGTTCTTGGGTGAGTGACTGGATATACTGGATATAAGGACACAGCAAAGGAAATAGTGCCAATTTTGCCATCTGTCTGTTGCAAAATAAAGTCTTCTGCCCCTGCTTCCAGAAAGGCAGAAACCAAAATGAGAGAAGGAACGTTTCTGTAGCATACATTCTGAAGAGCAGCAAAATTTAATATATGGCTCTGTCAACTATTTTTCTGGCTACTTTAGGAATCTTCCCTTCAGTATGTACCTTTCTGGAAGTTTAAATTTTTTAATGCATTTATGTGCTTCTGGGCTCTATCTGTGGAGCTAGTGTGTATAATCCAGGTAGTGAATTCCATTTCGGAGGCAAGTATCTAAAGGTTTGGTGCAGCAAAATGAAAAGTAAAAGTATTTAAATCTCTCTCTAGAGTCCAGAAGACCTTGTCGTGGTTAACTCTGTCTTTTAACCCTAAACTGGAAATGGCAGTAAAGCTAGAACATGAGAGGTCAGTTTCCTCACTGGTTTACTGTGTTTACATTTCTAAATTATGGTGTGGTGTGATGACCCTGACTAGATGCCAGATGCCCACAAAAGATGCCCTATCACTCCTCCTCCTCAACTGGACAGGAGAGATAAAATATAATAAAAGGCTCATGGGTTGAGATAAGGACAGGGAGAGATCACTCACCAATTACCATCATGGGGAAAATAGACTTGACTTGGGAGAAATTAATTTAATTTATTACCAATGAACTCAGAGTGGGATAATGAGAAAATAAAAACTAAATCTTAAAACACATTCCCCTCACCACTCCCTTCTTCCCAGGCTTAACTTTACTGCTGAATTATCTCCCTCCTCCCTGCCTCAGCAGTGCAGGAGGATGAGGTATGGGGGTTGTGGTCAGTTCCATCACATGTTTCTGTCTCTCCTTCCTCCTCAAGCGAAGGACTCCTCACACTCTTCCCCTGTTCCAGTATAGGGTCCCTTCTATGGAATACAGTCCTCCACAAACTTGTCCAACGTGAGTCTTTCACATGGGGTGACAGTTGTTCATGAATGGCTCCAGCATGGGTCCTTTCCACAGGGTTCAATCCTTCAGGAACAGATTCCTCCAGCATAGGTTCTCCAGGGGGTTAGAAGTCCTACCAGCAAACCTGCTCCAGTGTGGCCTCCTCTCTCCATAGGTCCACGGGTCTTGCCAGGATCCTGCTCCAACATCAGCTTTCCATGGGGCCACATCCTCCTTCAGTCATCCACCTGCTCCGGCACGGGGTCCTCTGCAGGCTGCAGGTCTGTATCTGCTCCACTGTTAATCTCCATGGGGTGCAGGAGGACAGCCTGCCTCACCATGGTTTTCACCCCAGGCTGCAGGGGAATCTCTGCTCCAGTGCCTGGAGCACCACCGCCTCCGCCTCCTCCTTCTTCACTGACCTTGGTGTCTGCAGAGTTGCTTCTCTCACATCTTCTCTCTCTGGCTGCTATTGTTATTATGTAGATTTTTCCTCCTTCAGTACGTTATCACAGAGGCGCTGTCACTGTTGCTGATTGGCTTGGCTGAGGCCCGCAGTGGGGCCATCCTGGA
>NW_008580667.1:0-18854 GCF_000691845.1 Merops nubicus | reverse complement strand
TTCGTTCTCTCACATCTTCTCTCTCTGGCTGGTATTGTTATTATGTAGATTTTTCCTCCTTCAGTACGTTATCACAGAGGCGCTGTCACTGTTGCTGATTGGCTTGGCTGAGGCCAGCAGTGGGTCCATCCTGAAGCCAGCTGGCATTAGCTCTGTCAGACATGGGGGAAGCTTCAAGCAGCTTCTCATAGAAGCCATCCCTGTAGCTCCCCACTACCAAAACATTGCCATGCAGGCCTAATGCATATGGTAATATTTTCTAAATTAATCATGTTATTTTTAATTATTTGGCCAGGTTTTGACATTATCCTTCAATGAAATAAGCAAACTTTTTTGGTTGGTTGGTTGTTTGGTTTTTTTTTTGTTTGTTTTTTTTTTTTCCTTTTTTTCTTCCTCCAGTAGAATAAATTGATAATTTAATCAAAGCAGGGAATAGATTTGAACTGGGTGCAACTTAGTCTTACTGAGGGCATATTTAATGAGGTTGCAAAGGCCATCTGACACTGCAGATTTTGACCTTGAATAAGAATATTTCTACGAGAAATATAATTTTAATGAAGAAAGAAGCAAAAATATATCAGAAGAACAGGAAATGGCAAGTCATAGGATAAAGTGATAAAAGGACATTTTAATCTACTGTGCAAAAACTTTCTATAAAATACACTGTGTTGATCTTAAGGACCTGTTTAAAAAAAACCACTTTGCATATAGCTATTTTATTTTAACTTCATTATTTTATAGAATGATTTCTAATTAATTGTCCTATAGAAATCTGATAGCTGTATCAATCTACCAAATGATGGGCAATCCCCTGGATACAAGGGGGTTTTTTTACAATTTTACAGCACACAGATGTAAATAGGAAAGGACCACAACTATCTGCAATAGAACACATAAAGCTAACTCAGGTGAAAAGGGCCAGAAAAGAATTCAGAACTGACTCATATTTTCTTCCAGTGGAATAGACACTATGGCAGGATCAAGAACCATCTGTCATTTATATCCAATCGTACAGGATTTGCAATCAACACATACAGTACAGAATGTGAGGAAGCAAGAGATGAATATTTAGCAGATAGTCACTTGCACAGAATGGGAATCTACACTAAAAAATCTGTTTTCTGATTTATTTATTTATTTTTCTGTATGTGTCATTTCTGATTATCTTTTGGGGCCCAATAGTTAAGTATTACACAAGTTAGATCAAGTGAACTAAGTAATATAACTTAATAATTTATTAGTAAGATATAGGAAGGGAATTAGTTGTGCATTATTTTAGGAACATATTCCAAGAATATGAAGTACCATGGAAAAAAGAAAAAACAAAGAATAAAAAAAAGTTTATACACTAAATCAATGCATATCCCAGTAATTGTATTCTTCTGTACTGATATTTACCTCCTCAGTATTGTAAGTAAAGGTATGCACACATACATATGCATCTGTATGCCAGTTAAGAAAGTAGAGATCATTGTGACGTGATCGTTTAGCAGATTGACAAAGCAGGCCAGTTTATAGCTAAACTTTATTACATTAATTCCTTATCAGCACACTGTGCTAATGCTTAGTTCTTGCATATTATTGAAGATCATCACTATCTGTACAAATAGCACTCATATGTATTTTAGCTGTGATTATACAACACCCATCAGATGATGCTGTTCATTGAGCACTCATGACTGTGATCCTTGGTGGCTCTTATTTACCAGTCAAGTCAAAGTAGTCATGTATGTCAGCTCTTTGAAGAAGGAAATCTCATAAAAACAAACAAAAAAACAACCAACCAACCACCCTACCCCCACAAAAAAAAAAAAAAGACAAATAAAAACAAAACCAAGAAAAAACAAAACCAAAACACCAAAACAAAACAAAAACAAAAACAGAACAACAAAATATCACCCAAACTTCAAGCAACATTATATTCTCTGCATTTCTTCCTAATGGCTGGGTTTTTTTACACCATTTTTCTGTTTCCTAATGACCTTCTTGATACTGTTTTTTTTCTTGATTACGAGCTGGATTAAGGTTTCTTGTTTGTTTGTTTTTGTCTGGACAGTCATTCAATTTCTGCAGTAGATAGGACACCTACTTGCATTGCCTTGTACATAGCATGTCCTTTTCCTTTGCGACTTTGTTATTTATCTGCCTCTTTTATGCAATGACACACAACTTTGTTAACCTCTTTGATGGCTACTTTACTTGCATACTCATATAAAATGCTTGCTTATTGTGCATTGTCGTGTCATCAGAGTATTAAAGTCATTTATGTATGTGTTGCTATATATGTTTGTCACAGATAGAGTGATGTCCTTCCCTTGGTGGAGTGAATGAAGTGCTGGGGTTAAACCCTCAGCCCTGAATGTGAGTTGGCATATGGATGATGTCCACAACCAGGCAAGAAAGACCCTCCTGATTGCTTTTCTCCCAGGGTCTGGCCAGCCTTGGAGGGGAACTAATTAGGAGTTCACCACCAGATGCCCCCACCTTCCACATTAACTTAGAGGTGGGCCAAGAAGCCACCTCTATGAGAGCTGACTGCTTGTAGTGGGGTTGGAAGGTTTGTTTATGTAGTATATGATTTGTGTGGGGTTTCTGGCTGTTGGAAGGGTTCCCCAGCTCTTCATAGGGAATGGAGTTCCCAGGATGGCAGGGACAGAACATGAAGCTGTGTCTGAGTCCCTGCTACATAACTGGGCTCCAGGCCTGGCTGTTGCTGTTGCCCACGGCTTGGCACCTTGGCTGGCTTGCTGTCTTCTTCACGTCCACTGTGGTGGGTGAGTGCATTGACTTGTTCCTCCCTCTGGCTGTCTGGCACTTTGGATCTCTGGTGTGTGATGTGGTAGTGGAGGGAGGGATTTTGGCTGCTGTCTGCCTGTTAGTGATAATATCTTTCTATATTGGGCAAGTGGTCAGCAAAAGAATTATGTCTTTCACTTGTGAGAGAGAAGTAGCAATGTGTTTATTAATATAAAACACCAATTTAACAAATTTAGTAGTAAATGAGATGGTGATTTAACAAGGTTTGTTGGCTAGGTACACTTATTTACTTCATAGAGGACAGGGTCAGGCAAAACGCTCTGACAGACACTCCTGTTGAGTTATGAAGCTAAGAAAGAACCCCCTTCCTTTCTAAACTTGTCAGAGAGGAATCTAGTTGCAGCTGGATTCACTCCCAGTCCCAGACTTGGTCAGTGGTTTATGTCTAAAGGATTATGTATGCACAATCAGTCCTTTATTTCACTTAGCTAAGATTTCTAAGTTTAGCATGTTATTAAACACTTACCAAGAATCTGTTGTAGCAATGAATCACTCAGCCTCAAGGAGTAACCTTGAAAGGTGTCCCTACTCAAGGAGACTCAAAGAGTGTGGCCTGCTCTTGTGCAGGAGAGCTCAATGGGCTCTGGACTGTCTACCACTTATGGAGTAACATAGCTGATTTATAGCCATTTACATGCCAATGGCATAAGTTAGTTTCTTCCAAATTTGGCTCAAGTTGGACATTGACCAGCACTATGGTTATGTGGGCGTGTTGCTTGAGTTAGCCCTCAGCTGTTGTGTGGTTATCTGTCTCCCTTGAATTCACATGACCAGATGCATCCATTACAATTACCACTGGTGGTTATCATCTGAGTGGGGTGTGCAAAAGCCAGATTTGTTGTGTTGAAGTGCAGGACCACGTTAAGCTAGTGCAGAACTGCTAAGTCTGCAGGAGTTCTTATCTTGCACTAGGCTTGAGCAGGGATGGGAGATGAGCAACTTGCTCATTTGGGAAAAGCACAGGAAAGACATCTGGGGGTTTGTGGCTGGACTCTTGGATAAATCCCAGGGATTGCAACGACAGAGTGACACCTGGGGTAAGGTGGAGGCCTCACAGCCCAGCGTTGTATCAGTTCAGCTAAAGGGACAATCACAAAAGCTGCACTGTATAGCAACCTCACTTCTGTACCAAATTTTGGCCTCATCCTCTCCCTCCCCTCCTCATCAGTGACACAGCAAGCTGTGTTGAGAGCTAACTGACACCTGGGATATGACTCAGTTCCACATCTCCAAGAGTCTACATCTGGCATTTATAAACTTCCATTTTGAGGATAAGCACTCCAAATACTGGACAGGTTGATGGGCCTGGATGTCTCTCCTCAATGTTAGGAAAGACGTCTCTTTTGGTAAGAAATTGAGCCTCTGCTATGTAGTGGAAGATACCCAGGTGAATTGCTATTATTATTGGCTAGCCTTAGGATATTTACTGCTAACACAGTAAGTGCATACATCAACATTAATTCTGAACATCTGTTGCCTTAATAACTTTTCCATCTTTTCAAGTTGCAAAACTGTCTTGGTGAAAGTCCTCAGCAAGGCTCTGAAACAGGCAAATGTTGGCTCTGATAGATTGCTACACACATAGCCCTTGAACATAAATCATCTAGCAAATCTGGGTCTAGGGCTAGGTATAGCCACACCTAGCCTCCTTTTTTAGAAGGAGTCTAGAAAGCAAGGGTGTTCCTTTATGAACTTCAAGACTAGAAGGTAGGGCCTTCCTCACCCATCTTGCGACTCATACTTGTAACATAGCACAACATTCCTGGAAATACAGCTCAGGTTGGGGTGGGCAGGGGGAGCACTATTACTTTTAAAATGGGGGAGATAAGCTGCTGGTTTTGCCCAGGAAGATAAGACTCCTAGCAGGACCCCTGTAATACCTCCAGGGTGGTCATCTTCAGTGAACAGGAAGACAGTGGCGATTAAAGGAGGGATGGGCAACGATCACTTTCTTCCAAAATAAATGGTTTTAATAAATTGAAAGTAACAAACAAAAGCACCTGAGGCAGGCACTGAAACAGCACCCAGCCCAGGGGGAGAAGCGAAAAAGCATGTGGCCTTGGGGGCAGAGGTTTTTAACAGGTAGGTAGGTGGGTTTACAAAAGGCATTGTCCTGTAACGATACAGAGGTGGGATACCTGCAGGTCAGGAGTCCAATGGATGTTAGAGGAATGGTCTTGTGGTGGCTAAGCCAATCACGACCTGAGAAAGAAGGAAAATTCTGGTTGTGTGGTCATGTTTGGGGACAAAGATGTAATAGAAAACTCTGTCTCCAGGAGGCACACTGCAACAGCACACCACAGCAACGTTACATGACATCAATTCCTATATTTAAGTAAACATAGAATCATAGAATTGTTCTGGTTGGAAGATAAATTTCAAGCTTGAGTCCAACCATTAACATAGCACTGCCAGTTCACCACAAAACCATGCCCCCTCAGCACCCCATCTACACGTCTTAAATACTTCCGGGGACGGTGACTATACCACCTCCCTGGGCAGCCTGTTCCACTGCTTTACAACCCTTTTGCTTGAGAAATCTTTTCCTTATGTCTAATCTCAACCTCCCCTGGTGCAGACTGAGGCCATTTCCTCTTGTCCTGTCACTGTTACTTGGGAGAAGAGACTGGCACCTGCCTTTCCACAGTCTCCTTTCAGGTAGTTGTAGGGAGTGATAAGTTCTCCCCTGAGCCTCCTATTCTTCATGGAACAACCCCAGTTTCATCAGCCATTCTTCATAAGACTTTTGCTCTAGACCCTTCACCAGCTTCATTGCCCTTCTTTGGACAAGCTCCAGCACCCTGGTGTTTTTCTTGTAGTAAGGATTCCAAAACTGAACACCGATCTGCTATTAAACTCAATTATTTCAGTGTTGTTCTTGGCAATCAAGTTTGAGAGAATTATCATTGCCCCAAGATTTGTGCAATTATTTTACATGTAACTATGTTTTGCTTTCCTATTCAAATCTTATGAAAGAGACTCAGGTAAACTGTACTGTCACTTGGAAAGATAAAAAACTTAACTAAACAATGGAAAAAAAAGTTGTTAAATTCTCCAGTTTTTTTAATTACAGAGATTCTAATTGTATTAAATGCAATTTTTGTCTAATTTTTGTGAATATCTTCACTAATGCTTGCTCACAATGTCCTAAAAGATCGTGCATTCTTGACTATTACACTAAAAATGTTGTACAACATTGTGAACAAAATATCAAAAACAATTGAGGAAAAACATCTTCTGTAAGACTCATAAGCTTTGATTCTTGGAAACATTGCAAATGCATATTTATTTTATTTTTTTTGTATTTTATATACACTGAGAATATTCTGGCCAGCTAGTTCAAGATGAGGTTTTGTATTTCATTTTGAGTTTCTTCAATGCTATTATTCCATCAGTGTTCCAATCACAGCTTCACCAAATTTTGTAGCCTTTCCAAAAGCTTGTGAGCATTATCATTCAATATGAAATTACTATCGAACTAACAATGGCTTTCCTCCTGTTGGTTTTATCCTGCTGTCTGTTAAAAAGAAGGAATGTCTACTAGAAGAAGAAAATAACCTTTCTCTTAAGTATGGTCTGATTTTTTTCTGTTCTTTCTACATTATTTTGGCTCATTATGAGTTCTGACACAAAGTTAGGAAAGTAGTAAATTAGATTATTATGTGTACACATATATGATAAACCAAAAGAGTCTCTCATTAACAATAGAATGTGACATTGAAAAACAAGTTTCCTTATGAATGTAAAGTGAAACATTCAACAATTCTGAAGAAAAAAATTGACAAACTAACACAATTTTCCATGTGGAAGTTTATGTAATGTTTGATGTGATAAGTAGAAATGAATGTAAGAAATCTCACATGGTCTTTGGACCAATATAAAAAAATGTTCAACTAAATAAATCACCACAAAAGTTGCTTTTGACTTAAATGTGGCTGATACTTTTGTCAAATAACTAGAAAGATTCTTCCAAAAGAAATGTGTAAATGAAAATATCTCAAGGGAACTACAGACTTTCTGTGGGATTGCTTTTGGGCTGAGAAGAAGTACTTGTAGTTTAAATACACGACAAAGGTAGAATTGGAATTTTAAGTATTTAAGATGATCCTCTCTACTTAGATAATTTGCAAGTGCATGACTATGAGAGAGAAATAAAGAAAAACTGAGCAAGTGTCCTAGTAGCTCATAGCACATTCTCCCAGTAAGATGTGGCTGACAGTTTTCCTGAGCAGGTTTTGTATCTTTTGAATTGTTTATTTTAAAAAATATTATGTGTGTATACACATGCATGTATGTGTATAAATAAATACATATACTAGGAAACGGATAACATAGGCTTCCAGCTAGTATGAACATTACATGCTCTGTATAGCTTTACTGTATCCATGTTTCAAGACTTTTCTGTGACAAGCAGTGAGGTCTATCTAAGCTTTTGACATAAAACATGATCCTTACTGTCACTTTACTTAAAGTCCACCATAATGAATCAAGATCTGATTTCTCCCAACAAGACTCTCTGTGAGCATTCAGCCTTTATGCAGCACGTTTTCATTTCCTGCAGCTGGCTGATATCTTTAAAAAACAAAGATTCAAGGATTTTGCTGGATATCTTCATGTCAGGTAGAGCTGCCTCTATAGGGCATGGGAGCTATTTATTTCTTTCAATTACTAGTCAAAAAATGGAAGAAAACAAAATTTTGTCGTTCCATCATTACTTAGCAAATATGTCTGCTTTATATCATCTAATTATATCAGCATGTGGTAAACTCTAAATGTCACACTTTTCTCACATGTAGGCTTTCCTCTATTATTTAGATTACCTGTTGGTCAGTTAGAATACCTGCTTTAAACATTGCCATAGAAAAGAAACGAGTCTGATTTCCTTTAGATATAGGAAATGTTGAATCCAACTGTTACAGCCTAGGTACGTATTCTGAGTGTGGATCTACTAGACTGAAGAAGGTGGAGAGGTGGGTAATAATGAAAGCAGCTGCCTGTGTGCAGTTTGCAAAGACAGATTTGTGTGCTTTTCTCCTTGTGCTGGCAGTCCAATGTTTGTTTGGGGTTTTTTTTTTTTATTTTTTTTTTAGGTAACAAACTATTGATTTCTGGAAGTGATAAGTCTGTTCTATGCATACAGATCAACAGATGAGCAGTGGGTCCAAGCAGCAATTGATTTTCATATCAACAGTGAATCTAACGTATCCTACATGTGTTAAACTTGTTGCACATGAGTTGAAACCTGCTTGTACTGATGGTCTCTGTGGAAAAAAAAGAACACGAACAACCGCTTTCAGGGAAGACCTTGACATGGATGTCACACTCAGGCAACTGCCTTCAAGAGCTGCTGAGGTAGAAACCAAGTTGCAGACAGAATCAGAATTTAAGATTCAACCCTATCTGCAGGGCTTCCTTATATAGATACTAGGGTATGAATATATTGATACAGTCAGAAAAATCTAGACAGGTTTAGAAAGAGAGTATATAGGTCATCTAAACTACTGGAAATGTAGTGTAGACACTGCCATAAATTACATGCATTGTTTCACTGTGGGAGTAAACAATACTTTCATCTGCTGGGGAGGACTATTTGGAGATAGATAAAGGTGAATAATACTTTGACATAACAAAGATTGGTTGGCCTCTTTGAGGAAAGGACACGCAAAGCCATCAGGAAGTTATCTTATCTTCACCTTCTGTGAAGGATAAAAGGAACAGGAAGCAAGGCTCCTACAAGTTGATGCTTTATATGCATACTTCTGAGACCTTAGTCAAAGTTTTGATTAAGCCAATTTTTTTTTAAAATAATCTTTGCTATGTGAATTGTTTTTCCACTGTCACAATATGATTGTATATAATCCAAACAATGTTTACAACAATTTTTAATTTTAAAGCTAAAGCAAACCCTTTGTTAATGGGCAGAGTGGATACGATCTAGATATGCATATAGTATATTCTTCTAGAATCATTATTGAATGAACATTATAAAAAAAGTAATAAATCTCTTATTTGCTTTTTTACTCTGAGAGAGTTGCTTCTGCACTTTTTAATAATAGTATGTGCTTATACAGCACCTATCAACACTTTGAAAATGAAGACTTCTACTGCAGCATGCAGCTGGGAGTGAACAATATGATGCCGTGGAATTTGCAAAATGTTCCCATTACAATTAACTATTTAGTTGGTTCTGTGTGTATTTCAGCTGAAATTTGGAATTCTCTAAGCTGTTTTAAAAGCCAATTTCCTTAGGAAGTTTGGTTCCTTATCTCCTGATTTATGCAACATCAGTTCTTTTTACTTTCCCAGTCCTGGGGAAATAGAGGTAAATTCTATAGAGCTAGAAGGTCTGTGAACTCTTGATGCACTAGGAGGTTAATGGCATTTAGCTATTTACTTCACTGGCAAATCCATGACTTCAGATAAATGTATTTAATAATTGTATTCTAAAATCTCTTTTCCAGAGAGTAGTCCTTTGCACATGAAGTATATGTGAAGAAAAACACCACGAAGAATTGTGATCTAATTTGGAGAGTACTCTTTGACTGCAGCAGACAAGAAGGAAAGTAACTGTGACTACAGTGCTAGCAATTAGTTACACTGATTATCTGTGTAAAATTTGTTTAGAAAAATTTGTAAATATTTTTGTTATTTATAAATAAAGAACATCATAAGTCCAGTTCAACTTTCTTTATTATTAGAAGCTGATAGCTTCAAGATGTAAGAATTCATGGTGTAGAAAAACTTAGTTCTGTCAGGTCATTCCATATATCAGGGTCTGGAGGAAGAAAACCTCAGATATGGGTGATAACAAAGAACATCTACTGCAGGATGATTTCTGGCTAAAGCTCACACTTAAAAATTTTTGCTGTACCTCCTGGATATGTTCTGCCACTTTTTGCAACTAAGGAAGATAGAACAGAACAAAAGGTTTGCACACAATGTCTCCCACCTCTGTCCTTCCAGGTGAGTATGCCGTTTCCAGGTCAGCTCAGCTTTAGTCATCTTTCTGAGTAGCAGCTAGCTCTCTGTTTGGGTCCCATAGGTTAGTAAGATGATCTTCCATCATTTCAGAGATCTGTTTCAGAACTATGCTACGGCCTTTCTTTGCCTAACTTCATTGTGCAGCCTCCAGATCTTTCTTGGTTCTTCGTAGCTTTCCAAGGCGACATATACCACCCATAATTTTCATGTACCTCTTAGAGGAGTATCAGCATGATTGGAAACATGCATAAATACAGCCTTATCACAGTGATCAAACAGAGACCCAAAACAATTCTGCAACACTTCAGACTGAATTTACATTTGAACATACTTGCAGTGGTACAAATTGAGGACTAACACCTAATCCTGAGTGTGCATATTTATGAAGAGATCTGGTGACTTACATATGTTCATATGACAGAGTTATAGACTACATTTTTCTTATAAGATTTTGATTATTTCCCTCAATGTTATCCTTTACAGTTTTGTTATTTTAACCTAATAGTGGACTTAAATAAATGCATCATACGGGGGGAAAAAAAAAGATACAAAATCTGACACTGAGAAAGTTCTAGTTACAAAAAGAAGACACATATTAACCTGAGAAAGCCATGAAATACTTACCTTATTTTTTTGATCTATGTTCTGAATCAGACAAAACCCTCTGGATATTTTAGTATTCTGGTCATTTCTCATTTGTTTGTTTTGTGAGATATATATTTTTTTTTTTTTTTTTTTTCTCCTTACATTTAAAAGTAATGTTCAATATTGAAAATGGACTATTTCCAAAGGCAGGAAAGAAAGAAGCTGCATCTGATAAATGTAAACTTCAGGTGAGATCCAGAGGCTAATTCAACATTCTCATCTGAGTAATGCCCCAAGAAGGTCAGGGTTAGACCTCCGTGCTCCCCACACAATCAGTTAGAAGCATCAGTTGCTTCCAAAGTGCAATCCAAAAAGATGAATATACTGTGAAAGGGCTGACCTAGCATTAATCAATAGTAAAGGCTAAGTGCAGGACTGCCTATATCAATACTGCTGAATCCAATTTTGGAACTTAAAAGTTGGCTTCTTTGAAAGCTTATGGTGCTTTCAGGATGACTATGTTCATCCCTTTGGAACCTACTGCTGAAGTAATTTTCTGCAAGGGCATACATTAAGCATGGTTTCCAGAAGGTATCACTTCTGTAGTAGTCAACTCTCATTTAAAGAAGACTTTGTTATAGGCCTGTCTCAGTTTTGAAAGGAACCAAACCATTTTCCTAGAGTGTTCCCCAATTTATCAAGCAGCTATTGAGAGTACATTTATCATGGAGACAGAAGATATGTATCTAGACAGAGGCTGAAATCTGTTAAAAATCAAAAAAAGACAGACCTGAGCCCCACTCCCAGAAGTCCCTTTTTGGATTTGTATATTTTTTTAGTCAGTGTTCTATTGGAAAACAAGAGACTGTCCAGTGAAACACAAAAGCTGGTATACATCAGTTTGGGTTGAAAAGGTCAAGAGACCAGATCTCCCCATTTCCTGTGTGATTAACATAATGCCCAGACAGTAATACAGAAGCCAGCTCTTACCCTGAAAATGTCTTTCAACACAGCTGAAGTTCTGCTTTATACTGGGCTCGGTTTAGCATAAACCTGTTGGTTTATGCTAAAGGGATCTCGGTGCTTCTGCATGCACAGGGACATGGTGTATGATGGAAACAGCACAATTGTAACTACTGAAACCTAGATTTCCTTTATTACCTCTGATTCAGAGACTAGAAACTTGTCTGTCTTCCAGATTAGGCAAATAATAATGTCTCAGAGATGTGTCCCTTAAATCCTAGAGATCTAAACAGTGAGATCAGATGTATATATGATGACTGATACATCAGAGTGTTGTGCTGCCATTCAGAGGGACCTAGACAAGCTGGAGAAACAGGTACCCCATGAAATTCAACAATGGGAAAAGTAAAATCCTGCACCTGGGAAGGAATAACTCCATGCATCAATACACACTTGGTGATGCCTTCCTGGAAAGCAGCTTTGTAGAGAAGAAACGGGGTCCCGGTAGATCTATGAGGTGATGTTAAGCAAGCAATGTTTCCTTGAAGCAAAGAAGTTTCACGGCAGGCTGAGGAGGCTTATCCTTCTCCTCTGCTCTGGTTAGACACATATGGACTGCTATGACACTTCTGGACTCCCCAGTACAAACAAGATTGGACTTCCTGAAGTACATCCAGTGAAGGGACACAAGAATGATTAAGGTACTGCAGTGGACAGGCTGAGAGGTGTGACTTCTCAGCCTGGCCTATTACCCATGTGTATAATCACCTGGTGGAGGGACGGAAGATGTGGTAGGCAGACTCTTTGCAGTAGTGCACAGTGACAGGAGAGACAATGAGCACAAGTTAGAAAATACAAAGTTTAGTCTGTATCTAAGAAAACACTATTTTACTGTGATATTGGTAAAACCCTGGCACAGATTGTCCAGGGTGGTTGTGGACTCTCCATCTGTAAAAATACTCAAAACCTGACTGAACAATGTCTGGGGCAACCTGCTCTATCTGATGCTGCTTGGGCAGGCAGGGTGGACTAGGTGATCTCAGGAGTTCGCATCCAGCACATATGATTCTGTGATTCCAAAGGTATTTTAATTCAGTAAATCAGTACTGATTTCTACAGATGTAAAAACTGAGTATTTTAAATAGCTTTCTGAATAACATGCACCCACGTATACTACATCAGAGATTAAGCTCACATCTGATTCACAGTGCAGCAGCACTAACTAACCTCGGCTTCAGAGTGTCCATTTAGTAAGCACAGGTTTATAAATATCTTAATATATTGCCTTAATAAAAATAGAATAAAAAAAATTTGAATTTGCTTTATTCATAATGCAGTTAAATTTATTTGTTTAAATAAACTTTTTTCCACATTTCTCCCCAAGTCCCAAAGTAACAATTCATTTTTATGTAAATGGGCATTCATTAAATAAGTAGTAGTGTATCTTATGGAAGTGTTATGTAGAGTTTATAGAGGTAAAATTCTCTATATAGGTTTAATTCTTACAAAACAATTTTATTACTGCTTTGAGATTCCAAGAATTGGTACAAAAACCCCAACATGTAATCCTTTAACAAATTCAATGGGAAAAAAAAAAAAAAATCTATGCACAGCTTTTTTTTTTACTCTCTGAGTAATTTCCTATAAGGCTTATTCATAATTAAAATCTTGAATAATTTTATATGGTAGATAACACTTTCAACAATATTTCTTGTTCATTTAAATCAGTGCTTCTTTTAAATTAGTAATCTACAGTCCATGGTACTTCATGTCATTTCTTAGTGGTTTGTCATACATGACCAAAAAACCCAAGGTCATATATACTTTTTGACAAGCCACACATAAAATTCCTTAAGTTGTTTTTCCATCTCTGTTGAAACCTATTAAGCACCTAAACTAAAAGTGCAGGCTTAAATAATTACTGTGTGAGTGTTTGCAGTGTACCTGGTGGTAAAAGAAGCTGGGCTTGCTGGATTAGTTCCAGTACAGCAGCTAAACACCTGGATAAGCTAAATGTCTGGATATTCCCACCAGAAAGTTATTTTATTATCTGTTAAAAAAGGTCAGCATGTTTTCTAGTGATTTCTTTTACAACTAAATGTAAGCTGTTAGCAACTGCAAGATATGGTAGAGCATCTATGATAAGAACAAGTATCTTCAGTATGCTGCTTGATTCCAGTGCGTGTGACAGATTAACGTATGAGGTACCCTGCAGCTTGATATTTTCAGATCTTTGCAGAGGTGCTGCTTTACTTGTATATGTTGCTGTCTGTACAAATGAGAGAACAGTTTTGCACTTTAGATGTTGGATGCCTTGGATTTTAACTGGAAAGAAAGTTTATATTTTTATTCCTCACACAACAGAAAGTAAATAGTCTTATTCAATTATACCATTCCATATTTAAGCAATATATATAAAATTGTGTTCTTAATTTAGTTTTTACACAACTAAATCTGCAGAATTTCAGAAGACACAAAAAAATGGAAAGTCAGGGGAAAAAAAAGCTCTTCCTAACTGGCATACTTCCAAATACCACTGAGACAGTCAATTACAGAAGTTGCTGGTTACAGTTTGTGTTTGGGTATGTGTCTTTTTTTTTTTTTTTTTTCCCTTGCTTTTACAAAATGTATTGAAAATATACAGTTTTATTTTTTTTTTTAGCACACTAAGCCAGAAGATGTTTCTAGGGTGAGTGATATAATGAAAGGGGCCTTTGAACCTTTGGGCAGTGCTGAAGTACTAGAACAGAAGTTGCTAGATAATGTTGTTCCACACTGGTAAACAGAGCAGTGAGTGCTATTGCTTTTCTTTAAACAACAGCTCTAGACTGGCTTAATCTTATAATGGCTTAGGGGATGTTTTGCACAGTAGGGGATATTTGTTGCAGCAATCTCCATTGTTACAACTGCATTTGGAAATCCAGCAATTTGTATCAGCTTCATTAATAAACCTGTTGTCAAATAAAATAATGGCTGAATTAATTTGCTGCATGCTTTCATGAGCTGAAATTTAAAACCACTCTGACTTAGTACTCTTGCAACAATTGTCCCTTTGTATTTTGATAATAAGAAAAAGGGTCAGGCCAGATATCCTAAACAGTAAAAAATGTATAGGATGAGGCAATTCCCCTAAGATAATGTGTTTGTATTTTCAAACATAGAGAAGATTTAGCAAATAAACTCAATTGTGAACTGGATTTTCTATAACCAGGATATGCAACCAAACAAATCAACATTGGTAACTGAATTCACATAACAATTGTGGAAACTTAATTCTTAGAATTGACAATTCACCAGATTGTCCAACTACCTGACAAGTATGCTCACATGGCTTTGAATATTTATTTTGGTGGATGCAGTTGTAAAGATTTTCATTAGATAAATCCAGGGTTTGCTTTTTCAAAAATACGTATTTAAATAATTTTCAGATCTTCCTGGAAATATGAGACATGAAGTCTTATTGACACAGGTGTTTATTATTTTAGGAGTCCAAAATAGGGGCCTTCAGACCATCAGCTTAGTATATTTCAACTGTCCAGGGATTCTTGCTCTTCAGGATTTCTGGAAGGAGAAGTACAAGCAAGTTGGAATGGACTTTGTAAAAGACACTATGTGCTCTGGTCAAGCAACTCAGCTTGAATGTAAAGGAAGCCCTTGAGATAGGAAAAACACTGAAATGGATGAAAAGCAGTTACCCTAGTACTGTACTTCTCATCTGGACTATATTAAAACAGGATACAGTTGAGTGTTTACAACTACTTTTGGATACTTCTCACAATGAAAACAACAGCTTCCAGAGGGATACAGATTTCTGCTGAATTATTTGTGCATTATTGTGACAGAAACAAAATGAAAATATGATAAACAAAATAAATTTTAGTTCTTCCTTAATGGTGAATAAAAGATCGTTTGTTCTATTTGAAGATGTCCCCCCTCTGGCCTCAGTCTCAAAAAAAGGGAAAAAAAAAAAAAAAAAGAACAAAGCTTTCATTCAAAGCATTTGATTAAAAATATCACTTGAAGGAACAGGTCTAGAAATGAGAACGTTGCTATGAATACCACCCAATAAAAAAGCATGGCTAATCTTCTTTACATTATTTTTATTTCACTCCTGAATTATTAAACAGCAATTTTTCTACTGCTTTGAACTCTGAAATAGCATTTTCTGCAATACTTATGCTCTCTGGTACACTGCATCAATCAAATCTGGCTGCCACAGATTTCAAATAGCTTGCTGGAAAAACATGGTGATTTAACATGCTGCCTGTACTGAACCACTTGACAAAACTGTAAAGTAGTGAGAACATTTCCATTAAAAATATTTGTCCATTATTGGCTTCCTAATGGAGTTTTGGTTAATTGACAGTTATTTACATGTGAAATAGTAAAGCAGTTTAAACCAGTCCTTAACCCTCTCCCATTCTTTATTTACTTTACTATGAAGTCAAATGAAAATCAGTAAATGCAGCTATTGCTGAATCAAGGATTTTAGAGATGCTTCTGCTCAATAATAAGTGCTAGTTTTAAAATTCATCAGTGCAGTAACACTGGCATTAGATCACATACAGAAGAATGCCTCATGGTGCTATCAATGAGGCTCAGATTTATCAAGTTGTAGAGGGTGTTCCCATCCTTCAGCCAGGCTAATACTTGTCCTTCTGCATCATGTGACAAAGCTGCAGGAATGTGGATGATGTGTGTGTCTCTATAAACAACCTTCTCCTTCACAGAAACAGAAAAATAATCATTTATAAGTAGGCTACTTGGTATTTGTTTACTGTAAAGACGTTTAGCTTCTTAATTCTGTATCATCATGGGGACGTGATTGCTAACAGTTTAAACATGTTTTCTATTGTCCTACAATACAGTGAATAAATGATTTCTTCTGCTATTAAATGTGAAATAGTTTAGATTAGACATTATCTGAGAATCCCAGTTAAAATAAAACCAAGCAAATAAATCAGGATTGGACATCTAGAAATCAGAAATCAAGTAGATACAAAAACTCTGTGTTCAGAAAGATTGCCACCCCAATGAAAAATAACAGACTAACAGTAAATTGCTGTTGACAACCCACTAGGAACTGAAGTTGTTGTATGGCTGTTTCCAGAGAGTAAAGCTTGTGGCTGAGGTGTACCGGACCACAACGAAAAGCATCTTGTGTATACACTGATATTTCCACGTGCACTTTCTTTGGATTAGGTGAACTGGAAGCTGTGGATAAAACAGAAGGCTGTTAAGAAAAAAAAAAAAAAAAAAAAAGAGGTTCAGGAGTTTGGACAACCTTAAACTCATTGAGCCTGTGCAGAAGGGGATAGGGGGACAGTGGGAAAGGAGGTCAGATGGCTGCAGGCTGAGCAGGTGCCACCGAGGCTCCTGGCAATCAATGACCACGACTGTTGTTTTGCCAGCAGGACATGTGATACCTCGGCTGGGCAGAAGGATACATGACAGAGCTGCCAGATGAATGAGCCTTGGCAAACCTGAAGGTGGGGATGGAAATCTAGAGCCTCTGGCCAAAAGTGGGGAATTAGTCAGGTCCAGTCTGAATGCAGAGCATTGCAAACAGAATTGCAGTTTTTTCACTTTTCCTACCTAACCTTGTCTTTATAGAAATTTCATGTGTGCATTGTTTTCTTTTATGTGCTTTATTATTTTTAACTAAATAAGAGGTAATATTTTTAACCATCTGTGAAGACATTTTAAGGTACTGTTAAAAATCTTTTAGAAGAAAACATAGCTGTAAATCTCCAAAATATTATTTTGCATAGAAAACAAACTTGTAATCTTTTTAATAAATAAAACTTTTCTTATATAAGCATCTACACAAAGGAGTGAAAATAAGACACCTAACTTTTTCAAAACAGTATGCAGAAAATAAAGTTCTTAATTGCTTACTAATGTTAATGTGAATTGGATTAAACAGCACCTGAAAACAGATATCTAGGCAAAACCTGAGGCAGGTTTTGGAAATTTTGGTTAGCAAATCTAGCTTTGGAAATCTTGGCTTAAGAAGAGCATAACATATGAACTCATCCACTATTAGTGATTCTGGCTTACTGAATTGGCTAGACACAGTGACAGATTCCTGCCTTGTCAGCACTTGAATTTAAAGGAGGCACTGCCAGACATGCAGTTATACACAGCCAGGAAGCAAAACCACACCTGAACAGGACTTCATATCCTGTTCTGCTTCATTCAAAACAAATTGTCAAACTTTTGCTTGATGAATTATAATCAATCTGCTGGACTGTTTTTATGCGACTGAACTTTGCTTCAACAATAACATAAATATCAAGTTTTGAGGAACAGCAGAGAGGTTTGGATTTGATTCTTAAAGTCTGGATTTCATGTCCATCATTCATCAGTGTTTTCATGAAGGTATGATATCGACACAATATAGAAAGTTCTATAAACTCTCTTCAGACTTATTTTTTTAAAATATAAAAAAATAGTTGTTATTGTACAGTAAATTCAAGGATAGAGCTGTTCATTGAACCAGAATGACCATACTACTTTGAAATGTAGCAAGAGCTGTTTTACATAGCATTTTCCTTCCTTTTTTTTTTTTTCTTCTCATGAAAATGTGCTAAATACTCCATGTCGTGATGCCAATTCACTGGCTTCAGATTCTATTTGGTTTGCATTCCTAAACACTTCACACACACACACACACAAAAGTCTGAACTTGTCTTTAAAATTTAATAACCATACCATGTCTGCAGTTCATTTTTACTTTATTAAGCTGTGGATTCTCTGTGAGCTGGTGTATGTGGGATACCACGGAGACATCTTATGCCAGCTAGACTTTTATGTGCATCAGACAAATAATTTAACCTACTCCACACTGAATTTTCTTTTTCTGTAAAATATAGGTAATATTTTTCAATCTCAGAGCTCTTTTTTTTTTCTAGAATAATGGTTTACAAGAGCAAGGAACCCAAATGTTACAATGTTGAGATCACTACTGAGAAAATGACTGTAAGTAAATTGTCCGTGTATATGAAGTGGTGATGAAATTATGTCTTTTTGCAACAGACTGTTGTCTGCTGGATAGTGGCCACCTTGTGAAGTACTTTGAATACTGACAGTGTGTAGTCCATAAGTGTTCGTGTGAACAATCTAAATGTGAATAGTTTGAACTGCATAGCTAAGTGCACATAAGAACATTTTCAGTATGGATACCTCTTAAAAAATGCTGGGGTGAGGGATTTAGTTAAGAATGGAATAAGCAAAACATGAAAAAAAAAAAAAAATAAGAAATTGCCATGACATAAAAGCCCCTATAGATTAAGAGAATGTGGCAAAAAATAAAATTCATTGACTTTGATAAGTAAAACTTTTTTTTTAATAAATAAACAACAGCTTGAGGTAGAATGCAAGAGTGGCAGAAATAAATAAAGCAAGCATTAGCTTTACTGAAATGTACAAATGCTCAAAAAAAATAATAACAGAATCCTAATGCATGCAAATGTCTGAAAGAATTTAAAAAAGAAAAAAAAAAAAAT
>NW_008580666.1:19852-42164 GCF_000691845.1 Merops nubicus | reverse complement strand
AAAAGTGGTTTAAACCACCACAGCTGATTATGATGTCGCACCATTGCTGGAAATTCTACTTATAGTCAAGGAGCCCTTCTAACAGCTAGAAACACCACACAAACTGCAACACTAACTGCAAGCAGAGCCAGCCTTTATGCTGTTAACTCTAGAGGTGGGACACCTGACATTAATTCTAAAGACGGGGCACCTAGTGGTGACTTCTTAATTGGTTTTCACCCAAGGTTGGCCAGGTTTTGAGAGGAAACCAAGAGGAAGATCTCTTTTGCCTGGATTTGGGCATCATCCATATATCAACTCTGAGTCAGAGCTTAAGGCTTTAACCCCAGCACGTCAAATGGTAATAAAACAGTCTTTAAAAAACACTATTGCTCAAAAAAAAAAAAAAAAAAAAAATCACACCTAAGTCTCGGTAATGATTTTTTTTAGATTAAAGCACTGGAAACGCTACAGTTTTGATCAATAACAGAAAAATATGATCAAAGTGCATTTGTGATGTTAGACTAACAATAGATGATCACACTGTGAGATAAATGAGGCTTGATAAAGCCAGGATACCCCTTAAGAAATCCTAGAAATAGAGACAAGGAAGAATATTCTTTTACATTCTCTTTGCACCATATCTTTGTAAGCTATTGCTTACATTTATTTGCCTACCATTTTGAAAACTAGGTTTCATTCAGTTAGTTTTTAAACTCATACTGATGTAAAGATAGAAAAGAACCATAGCATATACAACAACCATCTCTCTTGCTTCTTTGCAATTGCTGCAAAGAAGTCGGAGAAAACAACAAAAATTAAAATAATACAAAGCCATTCTTGATTCCCCCATGACAGAATGAATGCTATTAAAATTGCCAAGAAGTCTTGGCTTGAAATCTCTGTACCTGAAGTTCATAAAGGAGAGCCTGTCCAAAAGAAGGGGGTAAGCAATGAGTATGAAGCACTGCCTCCTACCAGCTGTTGTTAGAAATGAAGACAGCTGCTCTGTTGGAGATAAGTGTGGAGATAAAGGACTTTTTTGGGTGTACGCCTTTCATTATGACTCTTGTGACACCTGTGTTATGAGGAAGAGCATAATTACCCAAAAAATGTTGATTGAAAGTCTTATTTTGAGTGTTTATTTTTGACAATATTAGTAAAGAGAGGGACACATACCTCAGGACAAAGAGGAGACATGATCAAGTATAACTGTGGTTGAAGGTAAGGTAGGTGAAGGAAATACATGAGAAAAATAGTACTAAAGGGTTTAGACAATGATGTTCAGTTGAACATGAGTTTGCTGCAAGTCCTTTAGACAGTGCCTCAACAAAAACCTTCTGGAGGCTTGTTTCATTTGATTTTTGAAGAATTTTGTATTAGTCTCCATGTGAATCTTTGCCCACCTGCTGAATTAACAGCAAATCTAGCTAGGTCAGATCAAGCAATATGTAACTTAATACGATTTTGATCTGCTTTTATTAGGCAAAAGTTGGAGAAAATAAAACTGTTCAATTATTGCAAACTGCTATGATTTGGAGGCATAAAAATAAATTAAGTTGAATTTTGAGCCTATTATTCGAGATGAGTAACATCTCATTTTGTTTGTGGCATCAGGTTCCAGCAGGAGTTGGTGGAATATATGTTAATCACAGCAGGCACACAAGTCTCTGGTCCAGTACAGATAGCAGAGAGTTCCATATATTTTTCTGACATAGAGTTTGTCAGTAGCTATGCAACATAAAGCTGCATTTATTCTGATTAGATAATAGAATAGAAAACAGATTAAAGCAATGGTTTTGTTTTAGTTTAAGATTGATTCTGGCTTAGAGAGTAAATGCTGGAAAATTTGCAGTTGAAAGTGAATCTATAGACTTAGTCCAAACTGGAGTATGAGTATACGAGACATAATATATAAATACAGCATTTTCATAGTATTCCATGAGCAATTTGTGGTTTCAAAGTCTTAATGCAAGGCAACACTCAGTCTATAACTGCATGTAAGATCAAGAATTAAATGAGGAAATGGTAACGCTGTAAAACAGTGGGTCTCTGGAAACCCATTATTTGTACTGTGAACCCCTGGTGATCTCAAGTTCCACCCCTCTTGTAGGAGCAGCAGCAACTTGAAAGTTAGAACATTGTAATTTCTACAGATTTCTACAAACTGTGTGTATCTCTCTAGTAATTGTCCAAGAAAATATTGAAAAAGATTTTAGATATCATTGTGGAAGAAATACAATCGAAAGAAATGAAAATCAGTTTAAAGCAGATAGGATGCTCAGAAAGGTTTTTCTTTTATTGTTGTTCAAATACCTTTAATACTGATATACTTTTTTTTTTTTTTTATTAAAAAAGGGGTGGAATACACCTTGGTAGATACAGAGAAGGAGGAGTTATTGAATGCTTTTTTTGCTTTAGTCTTTACTGCTAAGACTGGTCCTCAGGAAACTCAGTCCCTTGAGGTGAGCAAGTCTGGAGGAAGAAATTTTCTCCCTTGGTCAATGACGACTGGGTTAGAGATCATTTAGGCAAACTGGACACTCATAGATTATAGAATCATAGAGTGATTTAGGTTGGAAAAGACCTTTAAGATCATTGAGCCCAGCCATTAACCTACCTTTACCAAGTCCACTGCTAAACACCGTATCTGTATGACTTTTCAGCATGGCTAGGGATGGTTATTCAACCGCTTTCCTGGACAGCCTGTTCCAGTGCTTGATAACCTGTTTTGTGAAGAATTTTTTTTTCCTAATATCCAGCTTAAACCTCCCCAGGCACAACCGGAAGACATTTCCTCTTGTCCTATCATTAGTTATTTTTAAGAGACTAGTACCCGCCACTCTACAACCTCCTTTCACATAGTTGCAGACAGCAAAAAGGTGTCCCTTCAGCCTCCTTTTCTTCAGGTTACATAGCCCCAGTTCCCTCAGCTGCCCCTCATAAGACTTGTACTCTAGGCTCTTCACCAGTTTAGCTGCTCTTTTCTGGATATGCTCCAGTACCTCAATGTCTTTCCTGTATTAAGGTACCCAAAACCAAGGACAGTAATCGAGATCCAGCCTCACCAGTCCTGCGTAGAGGGGGATGATCACTTCTCTAGTCCTGCTAGCTACACTGCATACAATACAAGGCAGGATGCTGTTGGCCTTCTTGGCCACCTTGGTGGACTGATTCTGCTGGCTGTTGTTCAGTATTCCCGGTTCCTTTTCTGCCAGGCAGCTTTCCAGCCACTCTTCCCCAGGCCTGTAGCATTGCCTGGAGTTGTTGTGTCCCAAGTGCAGGACCAGGCATATGGCCTTGTTTAGCCTCATACCATTGCCCTCTGCTCATCAATAGATCCTGTCCAGGTCCCTCTGAAGAGCCTTTTACTCCCCTCAGGCAGGTCAACAATTCTGCCCAACTTGTTGTCATCAGTAAAATTACTGATGGTGCACTCTATCTCCTCATTAAGATCATTGATGAAGGTATTAAAGAGAACATGCCCCAGTACTGAGCCCTGGGGAACACCACTTGTGACTGACAACTAACTGGATTTAACTCCGTGGGACCCCAGGAGATGCACTCTCTTTCACCTTTGAAAGGTCACGAAGAATATTTATTTACTGTCCAACAAAAGATTTAGCTGTTTTTAAAATCAAATACCAACTATGTAAAACCCAAAGTTCTGAAATATATCTAACTATATATACAAACTTTCACACGCATGTATATAGTATATTTGGGGAAAAAAAAGGAAACACACTTCCAGAGTTTAAGAGTTGTTTGTGTTAAACTTAGATTATTCCATCTGATTTTGATAAATCTAGAATTTTTATACCTAATATTGATATCTGCTAGCAGTTACATATTGCAAAATGTAATATTGTTCTCTGAAGGTAAAGCTTTGACATACAGAAAAGTATCTTCACTGTATTTTGACTACTGTGTCAGATAAGATTATCATATATCCATTGCTCTATTTAGACAATGGACTGTAAGTAGTCCAGTGTCTAAATATTAGTAGTCAAAGGTAGTCTCATACCTACTGATAGCGCAATTTTTCCCCTATAAAACACATTAAAAAGAAAAATGTGTGGTGTTGTTATGCCAATGATGAGGCCCAACACAACATAACCAGCAGAAAAATGAACCAATAAGTGGAACATATTGTATACAAAAAGGTCATGCTATGAATGATCGCTGGGGGTATAAACTAGTCAATTAGCTCATATACAATCAACATTACCCCCAACGACCCCAGGAAAGACATAATTTGACTAACAATAGGCGGTATAAACAGAGAGCCAAGGTTTCCCATGGATGGCAAGTGAAACAACCAGATCACAAGGTTAAACAAATAGGATAAAGGTGCCCACATGGCAACTCTCACCCGATCGGCCCGCGTTCACAAAGGTCTAAACAGACCAGGGCCCAGCTCCAGGGAGAGTCAGGAGGTCTGCCCTGAACCAGGAAGCTCTGTGGAGTGCACTCCACAGACAGACACTCCTGACTCCCTGCAAGTGGTCCCAGATTTTATCCCCAAGCAGACACCTGACCTTTGTCAACTCAGTGCGGGACCCCTGGGGCTCATTTCCCTTATGGCTCCCCCTGCAGGGCCGGCCGCACCCTGGGGGGAAGCTCTAAGGCAAACTCACCACCTCTGTATGAAGGGCTGTGGGAATCACCCATATGTCAACCTTAAGTTGGGGCTCGGGGTTCAGACCCCAGCATTTCAGTTGTATAGCTTTATCTTTTTTATTTGTTTGTTTTCATTCAGGAATTATATTAAACACCTTCTATTGTTTTGCAGTCAGCAAACATACTAACAACTTGCAGTATACTGTCACCAGTGTCTGTTTTAAAGCAATTCTGCCTCACAAAGTAATTCACAAGCATTTACTTGAGACGGGCAAATATAATCATTAACACTCCAGAGCCACTCTGACCTAGGTCAGACCTGGTAAAAACAGCTGCTTCTTAATGATATCCAATTTCCTTCTAAATCCTGTTTAAAGAAATACATAAATCACAAGTTGCTATTAGGCTATGGCAGACCTCCCTTTCAAATGATAGCCCTACAGAGATTATTTGAAAGCATATTATACAACCATCTGAAGGTCAGGTGTTGCCAACTGGAGCATTAAAAACTCATTTGTACCTGTTTACAGCTAGCTGCTGTCAAAGGCTCATGAGATGGGAAGCAGAAAGTATAAGTATACTTATATAAGTACTCATAATTTTTTTGATTCACCTTTGGCACAAACTTTTCTAATGAAACAAACCTACTTCCTCTAAACCACAGGAAAACAGTCTAGGAGAGGAATTCATGGGTCTCTGTGTGCAGTCACAGTTAAGATACTCTGGGATAGCCTGTCTGGACCTGAGCTGATGCTCCAGAAAGATGTCAGTGTGCCACAATTCCATGTCTTACCTACCAGCCCTAGTCTTTTCTTTGATGCCTTTCATCATCTAAAATGGCACTATATTTAGGCATCTCTGTTGCTCTTTCATTGTATCTCGAGTTATCTGTTATCCTCTCTTTATTACTGATCCACAGGTATGGTGTGTGTTTAGAATATTATTCATGAACAAAAAAAAAAAAAAAATCTAGATTTCCCTCTGTTATGTTCTGTTACAGATCATATCTACAGTAAACTAAAGAGTTTAAGTATGGGAGTAATTCTACAGCAACAGCAACCAAAAAAAAAAAAAAAGGGAACTGGTACCAGAACGCTTGCTATCTTAAGATAAGTACCTGAGGAAATGTTAAGAAGCACTGAGTACATCAAAAAGTGATATAACTTCTGCATTCTTCTGTGTGTTATACCCAAGTAAAATTACTTGCTTAACAGATCCTAAAAAAAACCCCCATGTAACTATACATTGCTCCTAGATTTATCAAGCAGGAGAAAAATGATCTTGAGCACAGGAGCAGGAAATCCCTATGTGCTGAAAGATGAGCCAGCAGACAACAAGACCAGCTAAGCCGAGCAGAGTGGTTTGGTTGGAACTCAGGAAAAAAAGCAAACCCTATGGGCTACAGAAGAAGGGGCAGGGCCTGAGCAGGGATAAACAACAGAACCAGCCAATGGGGTATTTGATACTATACTGACATCATGCCCTCTATATGTATAAGTAGAGGGGCTGGCCCGTGCAGAGGTGGTGTTTGTTTTCTGGGGGTGTCTTTGGTACTGCTGGAGCAGAGAAAGCTCTGTGGTGGTTAAAGGGTTTATTATCACTTACTTTATGTATTGTTTCACTTTTATTATTGTTGTCTCTCCTTTCTTTGTGGTGTTCTGTTAAACTTATCTCAATCCATAGGCTGTTTTCTTTTCCTCACGATTCTCTGCCTTAACACGTGGCAGGGAGGGGAGAGGAGAGAAATGAGCAGTGGCTGCTGGTGTTTAGCTGCCAGATGAGGTTAAACCATGACAGCTCGTCACTGGTGATGCTGCACCTCGAATACTGTGTTCAGTTTTGGTTCCTCAACATTGTCTTACTACTAGAATGACAATGAGGTGCTGGAGCAGGTCCAAAGAGGGACAACAAAACTGGTGAAGGGTCCAAAGAACAAGTGTTATAAGGGACCCTTAGTGAAGCTGGGATTTTTTTAGCTGGAGGAAAGGAGGCTTAGTGGAGGCCTTATCACTGCCTGTAAGGAGGTTGTAGCAAGGTTGACATCAGTGTCTTTTTCCAGGTACGAAGTCACAGGACAAGAGAGAATAGCTTCAAGTTGTACCAGGGGAGGTTTAGACTGGATATTAGGAAATTTTTTTACTAAAATGGTTGCCAAGCATTGGAACAGGCTACTCAAGGAAGTCACCATCCCAGGAGGTATTTAAAGATATGTAGATGTGGTACTTAGTTGTGGATTTGGCTGTGCTAGGTCATCAAGGGTGAGAGGCTGGGCCACCCACTATATAAATGACAGATTCTCTCTACTACTATTTCTCCCTTCCTAAAGGGAATGATAAAGGAAAAAAGGGAGATAAACTTATGGATTAGAAAACTAAAACAGCTTTAATGAAAATAATAACAGTGAAATTAAATATATACAAATATATCCAAAACAATTATTGAACCCAACACACCTCATAACAATTATGTCACCATCACCACCAATGCTATGGAGCAGGCTCTGGAGAAGTCCCAGACTGGACTCAGAAGCAGATAGGAATCAGATACTGGGGCTGGATTCTGGAACTGGATTCAGGAACACACAGATCAGGATCAAAGGCAATCCTCTTCAGATGCCAGTCATTGAAGAAGAGAGCTTGACCCTCATGATCCCTCAGCTTTATACTAAATATGATGTATATAAGATGGAACACCTCATTGGTCAGTTCAAAGTCACCTGTCCTGTCTGCTCCTCCCCACAAGTGTGACCTTTTACTTTCTGCTCTCCCAATGTGGTAAACAAGATTTAGCAGTGACCTTGGTATGCAAAGGAGCAAGTATACTCATTAAGTGCTGGGGTTTAAAGTCCCAGCCCTCAATGAGGATTGTCATATGGATGATGTCCACAACTAGGCAAGAAAGGCCTTCCCAGTTGGTCTTCATCCAGGGTCTGGCCAGCCTTGGGTGGGAACTGATTAGGGGATCACCACAAGGTGCCCCTGCTTTCCATATTAACATCTTGTTGTCCCCCCCCGAGCTAATCACATAAGAGCTGACTCTGTGTCTGTTGTAGTTGGGGGAGTTTACTTATACAGTAGATGTATTGTGTAGGGATTTCAGTTTTTGGAAGGGTTCCCTGACCATTCACAGTAAGTGTCGTTCCCAGTGATGATGGGACAAGATCCAGATAGAAAGAGGATTATGAGGGTTTCTCTGTGAAAATGCTATATGATTGGACTGATTGCTTGGCTTATTCCTTCCCCTATGGCTCTGTCTCTGAGTCAGCTCGCTCCCTTCTTCACATCATATGTTGTGAGTGGATGTATTAATCTATTAATTTCTCCAGTGGCTGGCCACCTTGGATCTCTTGTGTATGACTTAAGACCAGAGGGAGAGATCTGACTATTGTTTTGCTCATTAATGATAATATCCTTCTTTGTTGGGCAAGTGGTCAGCAAAAGAATGCAAGATCCTTTCTGCATACCAGTCTTTGGTAGTAACTATAAACACGGAGCATTTTCACTTCTAGAAGCAGACATTGTCTGCGAAAATATGTCATTAACTTCAGGAAGTGCAGATACTTAGAAGAGACTTAGCTGAAAAGCAAAATCACTGAACAGAATTAATTCTGTTCTAACTCAGACCAGGACTCAATGATCTTAAGGGCCTTTTCCAACCTAAATGAGTTTATGATTCTAAAAATTGTCTAGATTCTGTTAGTATTTTTTACTCTACAGGAGAAACAAATCAAAGCAAAACCAGACCCCTTTTATAAATTTATTTGAAATATTTAAGCTTTTAAATATATGCAAACCTCTTTCAATTTTCATCTTCAAAGACATACGTGAGATTGCAATGCCTGATATTGATTTGTTTGTCATTATACTCTATGTGGGTTAATATTTCTGGATACGTCATTGTGCTTATATACAGCTCTGAAAAGCATTTGGAATACATAGTATTCAGTGTTATCCTCCAGTTTTTGTATACCTTTCTCTTCTGGTCTTAGCCAGGAAATCCTATTAACCTCAACGTCAGCAGGCTTTCAAAAAGCAGAATAGTAGTTTTCAGCTTCATTTCTGTGTACAACAGATACCATACAAATTGTTTAATCTTTTAAAATCACTCTATTTTTATCTGGTATTGAATAGTCTTCATCTAGCATAGTACTCAGCATAAGAATAAAAGTGTGAAAAAGCAGTTTGAGCTATTACAAGTGTACTTGCTGGTATTCCATGTGAACTTTTAGGAAATCGATAGAGGTAACAGATTTTAGAGGAAGTTTGTTTGGCAAGTTTAGTAGTGCAGTCCATTGTACTAATTACAGGACCGTTCAACTGACTAATTACATGTTAGTAATTAACATATCTATCGTTAATGATAGGGGTTGTATTTTCAGCTTGTTTTTCTTTTATTTTCATGAATGAGAAGATAAGTGGAGTTGGGGTTTTTTATGTTAAATCTCACTTTTAGAAGCTCTTTACTTTCTGAACTAAGAGGTCCTTACTGAGACTATAAACTAAAATATGTAAGTCTTTTACCATAAAATTTATGTGAGTGGCTAGGCAGATATGTATATCAATGTTTTATTATGGCACTCACAAAATTAAACTCACAATAGCTAGGGAGCAGATTAATGGAAGCTGACATTCAAAAAAAAATCAAAAAAGACCTGTTATGTGTGGATCAGTTCAGTTACTTACTACAATATAACATAAAGCATTTTAAAAAGTATAAACTGAAGTAGGCTTCAGGAAAGCCAAGATTACATAACTAATAGGAAAATGGATACTTAATTCAGGATTTATGTTAATTTTTTTCTGATATTTTAAGAGTAAAAAAAGTGTGGACATGTTCCAAAACATTTTGGTTAAATAATGTTTAAAGATATTTCATTGTTTCTTCACATCACTTACTATATTTCATCCTTACTAGTTTCAAAAAATACAGCCATAACCCCACAGTTTCCATCTAATTCAAGTCCTTGTTACTTACAAAAGATCATATCTAAGCTAAGACTTCTGAACTAAGGTATTGTATCTGTATCTTATGCAGGCATCCGTGTTGTAAACCTAAACTCATGTATTTCAGCCTGAAGATAGGTAGCAATTAAAAATTTGGCAGTGTTAGCAATGACTGTAAGGCAGATCAGTGAATGTAACCACTATTAAGGTGAAATATTCTATAATTAATTTCTGAAACTGCAGAAAATGCCATTCCTTGTTTCATTACCATATCAATCTATTCTTATACATTTAGAAGTTCTAAAGAATATAGTATCTTTTGCTTCCTTCTTTTTTGTGAGCTTTTTTCTATCCTTCCCACTGTCATTTCTCATTTGGTGTCACTAACTTAACATTTATTTCTATAAATAACTATTTATTTCCTTTATTTTTAATTAAGCCCGGAAGACAGAATACTTAAAAAATAACATTATTTTCTGTCATCTGATTGTGTTTGGTACCTCTCCCTTCTTTTGTCTCATCTATTTGGTTTATAAGTTTCTCACAACAGTAACAAGATCTTATTCCACCTACACAGCAAGCAACAATTTTACATAGTTCTTAGGCAGTCTGTTATTTAGCTATTTTTAGTATAAATAGCATATAACAGTACCTAGAATTTGTTATTGTACTATATAACATTAACAGACATTTAAAGTAAAACTTTAAAAAAAGTCCTTTTTTAAAAGGGAAATAAAGCATATTTTCTGCTGTTATTTTATTCAATGTATTTTATGGGTGCTCATTTTGTCTTAAATATGTGATTGTAAGTGGATTTTCTATTCTTATACTAAGCAACATGCAGAGGAAGAAAGTAAAACGTTAATTACAATTCTGGTCAATATATTTATACAGTTGTTTTAGTTTTCTTATTTATATTGCAATATAGTACATTTATCGCTTCTGAATTATGAACCATTAGCCATGTAAGAGGTAAGTTACATGAAAACAGTTACCTGGTTCTTTTATTTCTGAAATAAGCAAATATTGATAATGGCAGCTAGTCATGAGTCAAATAAAACCCTTTGTTTTTCAAGGAATATAATTCTTGTCCCCTTCCTCTACCCACACAAGAACTCGTTTAAAAAAAAAAAAAAAACAACCAAACAAACAAACAAAAAAAAAAGAAAACAACCAAACCCACCTATTTTCATTCAGTTGGTACATATTATATTCTACAGTAGTGATGCTATTTTTCACTTTGTTCAATTTTATTACTTCAGTGCAACCTATAAAGTAGCTTTTGGCTTTTGTTATTTATCTGCTGTAATTCCTCATCCATCAGTTTGGTAGTTTCAGCTTTTCTGATCACAAAATTTTGAAGCTGAGAAAGACTGAAGAAAATATTTTGATCCACAGAGGATCCAAAAATTTAAGTAACATAGCTGCTAGCTATGATTATGCTAGCACCTAGATAGAATAGTAAGTGCTTATTTTCAACATCTGTGTCCTAAAATAATGCTAACTAAAATAACATTAATGTAAATAGTTACTTACATAATATCATGGGATTCTGGCATTTAACTGACTTTAAGTTCCTGAAATTGCATGGTTAGAGCCCCTTAGGATCCTGTGCTCTACCGTGGCCATGTTAAATAGCAAAGTCTAGAGGGTAAGTCTTGTTCAGATTTACCATATATATATTTCTTTTCCTAGGTTGCCTCAAACTTGATCATGTTGGTACACATCTAACTTCATCTCAAGTGTCACTAGACAAAGCCAAGTGTTGGGTCTTGCACTTTGGTCACAACAATCCCAGGCAATGCTACAGGCTCGGGGAAGAGTGGCTGGAAAGCTCCCTTGCAGAGAAGTACCTGGAGGTGCTTGTAGACAGCATGCTGAACATGAGCCAGCAGCATGCCCAGGTGGCCAACAGCATCCTGACCTGTATCAAAAATGGTGGGGCCAGCAGCAGTAGGGAAGTGATTGTGCCCATGGACTCAGCACTGGTGAGGCCACAGCTTGAGTACTGGGTTCAGTTTTAGGCTCCACAGTATTATAACAAAGATATTGAGGTGCTGGATTGGCTCCCCAGAAGGGCAATGAAGTTGGTGAAGGATCTGGGGAATATGTCTTATAAGGAATGTCTGAAGGAACTGGGATGGTTTAGCCTGAAGAAAAGGAGGCTGAAGAGAGATTGTATTGCACTCTACAACTATGTGAAAAGAGGTTGCAAAGAGGTGAGTACTAGTCTCTTCTCACAAGTAACAAGTGCTAGGACAAGAGGAAATGTCCTAAAGTTGTGCCAGGAGAGGTTTAGGTTGGATGTTAGGAAAAATTTCTTCACTGAAAGAGTAGTGAAGAATTGGAGCAGACTTCTCAGGGAGGTGGTGGAGTCACGATCCCTGGAGGTGTTCAAAAAAATGTGTGTGCATGGTACTTCAGGATGTGGTTTAATGGTCATGGTAGTGTTGGGTCAGTGGTTGGACTTGATGATCTTAGAGGTCTTTTCCAACTTTAGTGATTCTATGATTCTAGACATTCACCTTGGACAAACTAATTAAGCCCTATACAGCTGTTTTTTGACAATGTGAGGTATTTTCCAGACTCTATTGACTGTACAGTTTGCATGGTCAACATCTACAGGAAGAGAGTAAACAGTTATCTGACATCCAGCATCTATGTTGGAGGCACATACATTTTTTGTTCCTTAATCTGTCATCTGATTTCTGTTCTACGTGTCACATCCCACCCAAATAGGGGGGGAGAGGTGACTCAAATTTGCCTATTCTCTTATTGGAATTAGGTGTACACACAAGGCCATAGGTAAATAAAAAGGAATTGATTATATAAATGGGCTTAACAACTATTAATATGAATGCAAATCAATACAATAACAAATTGGCAAAACCATAATTGAGCTTAACGTCTATCAAAGAAGTAAACAAAACTTCTATAACTAGGTTCATTGATTAACAAAAATGCCTATTACTTGTCACACATGTGGGATTTATGCCTTACATTGTTTACTATGAACAGATAAAAATGTGGAGGGGAAAAGGAGAGAAAGAGAAGTTCCATCTTAGCCAATGAAGGGAAAGAACTGTAAGTACTAAGAAAACTGGAAAGAAGGGAGAAAAAAATTTTACTATCACCACCCTTTGTTCCAGTGATGCTTCACCTGGTCTGGTTCTTTGATGGTGGAGGGTGCACAACTAATCAAAGTATTAGTATCCTTTCATCCCCTTGTGGTGTAAGGGTATTGCCTAATTTACACAAAATGCATAGAGTGTGGTAAATAATTTACATGAAAGCCACAAGAGGCTGGTGACCACCTCTCATTGCACATGCAAAATGGGGAAGGGCAGCATTAAAGCTTTCCTCTAACTGAGTCAGGAGTTGAAGGGACCCTGTGTTTAACTCCTGGGAGATGACCTCTCTGGTGAGGCACATGGCCATCCTCCTTGTGTATAAGGGGCAGGCACTGGCCTGTGCAAGGAGACAGGGCTATCCATCATCCTAGCATTCCATGCCTCCTCCAGCAGGCATGTATCACAATGTTTCTTTCATCACAAAAGGTTTGAGGCATTAATCCCTCAGGAGGAGTTCAGATCCTACAACAATTTGTAATGTTTTACCTTTTTTTACCTTTTGTAGTGAGAAAGTTATTGGTGTTTGGTTTTAATCCATTAAAGCTTAATAAATTAGTGTTAAGTAAAATACAGCAGAGATGGTTATTAAGTTAATTGAAGAAATTAGCAGCTATCCAAAAAATAAATAATTTAAATGGCCCTGAAAAATGTTGATTAGGTGAACTGAACCAGAGTAAACTTAAGCAAACATTGCATTTCATCATATTTGGGATATTAAAATTGTCTATTGCTATACGGTACTCCTTTCATTTCCTCTATTTGTTACCTGTTCTCACAGCTGCTGTTTGGCAGGTTGTCTTCTTTATTGTATTTGTGTAATACTCTGTTGGGGGATAATATAAATCAAATCAAGAAAACAATCCAGGTGAAAATAATTCAGTGGATTTCTTATTCCTCCAGTTGATTTGGTAGAGCCGTAGCTTTTACTGTTGAAGCTGGGTGTAATCCTGAGAAAATACATGTGGAAGAACAAGGTTAATGGGGATGACACAAAGTTTTGATGCTAAAGGACTATTATCAATAAAACTAAACCACTGCCCTCACATACAGAACATAATCTGATCAGTAGACCACCCTTACAACACTGAGATGTAGGGGGAAAATGTTTTCCTACGCTGTTTCTTCAAGGTGTCAAGGGTAATCTCAGATTATAAACTTGATGCAACCTTTACTGATATTACTCAAGGGATAAAATGCAAGATGCTGTACTTTAATGGAAACATAAAATGCTCAAATGATACAGTTATTGTCAGGCTGGACAATAATTTTATGCACCACAGAGGTGGAAGAAAAAGGGGTAGCAAAATGTAAACCGAAAATGTATAAGAGCAGTTCAGGTTGAGTGCACACAGTGAGAGGGAATGTTTCCACAGAAAGAATAATAGGCTCTCAAAATGGTCCTGCTGAGCAAGAAGATGATTTAAAGATGCTGAACTCACTTTGGAAAGGAGAGTCTACTTACCTTGTAATTTGGCTTTTCTGAAGATCCTCTACCAAATCCCAAGTCCTATAGAGTGTAAAATTTAGAACTTGTCAGACCTTTGGTGCTCCACAAAACAATGACGGGAACTCACATCAACCTCCAAGTACAGTTGTCAGATTTATGGAGTGGTGGGAAATGAATCAGCAAACCTAAACTACAGTTTTCTATTTTAACTTTAACAATAGGTCAATAGACAAGTACTATCTCAGCCTGATATCTTCCAAAACAGCACAGAATCTTCTTTAAGAGTACTTTTTATTATTGATGATCATTTCAAGAGAAAAACAGTAAAAGGCTGCTATAAATTAAGCACTATATCTGTAACAATTGCTGCAGAAAGACAGAGAACAAAATCAATGTCAAAATTATGATATGAAAATAAAATAGTTTACATATGTGTACGAAAAAGCTGAAAAACACAATAACATCTAATTTTTTCTCTTTAGTTATATGACAGGTACAAACACTACTCATAACTGCATTTGGTGCAAATCCTTGTCTCTCTATCTAAGAAAATCGACAACTTTAAGATGTATTTTGTGTTCTTTAATTTCATCACAATAATATTCCTTTTGAGACCTTTCCTTACAATACTGTCTGGTAAAAGCAAAGAAATTGAATTGTGTGTCTTGAGACAGGTAGAGATCCAATTCAGGACATTCTGTTCCTGTTCAATTTCTGTGGCATTCAGCTAAGTTTGTGTTTGAAACAGATTGTTTTGGTCTGGGTGGCGGAACTACAAAATAGTTCAGGCATTTTCTCTTAGTGATTATGATGCCAAGGAAAGAAATTCATAGCAGTAAAAATTGTACGTGGATTTGTACATAAGATTTTGTATACTTTAAGCTGAAACAAAGTGATTGCAGAAGTTTTGTATAAGAACCCTTATTGAGAAGGGGTTTGGTACTTAGCAGAAATCCTGGAAGGTTATTAAGATAGAGATAAGCTACTGCCTAAAATGAAGAATCCTGAAGAAATCCACAGCATAATCTTGATTTTATAGCATCTGACACACACCAGGAATACCTTGAGCACTCTCTTTCTGTGAGAGGAATATTCTGTGTAAAGAAAAAAAAAAAAAAAAAAATTTAAAAAATAAATATTCATTGTGTGAGAATGCCACAATGTTTATAATTTCCTATAGTTATAGGAAAGGAATCCATATACAAATATATGCCGATAATTTTGTCTAGTTTAAATGAAATGCAATAAACTTTAGCGTTACCTGAAGGAAGACTGATAAATGCTAAAAACTTTAGGAATAACTGTTCCCCCTCACCTCACTTTAACTTTTCTTAGTGGTATTTATTTATTTTTTTAGTTCCTCAGGGCTCTACACAACTGTACCACATTGTCTTTGATAACAGATTTTGCTTGTGTGCCAAAAGCAATGTTTGGACTGTAGTTGCTTAGACTAGCAGAAAAAAAAAAATGGATATGTCTTTGCCGTGGGCTGATATTTCATGGACACCTTGTTCTCAGCAGAGAAAAGAACACACAAAATTTGGTACTGGAGTTTCCTGGCTTCTACAAGTAGTTCTAATGCTTGCAATTTGTGGGTTCCTGGGATCAGACTAGATTAGATCACTGTCATTGTTTAATACGGGCAGCATATCAGTAGCTGCTTGCTGGCCAGGATACTGTGTTCTGACTAGAATCCTCCCTAGGGGAAAAAAGGTAGAAAGGAAAAAACCAAACAAACAAACAAACAAAAAAAAACCAAACAAACAAAAAAACCACCCAGACAATTTCCCCACCCCCTCTTCCTCTTCTGTTCAAATCAGGCAAATGACATTACATTAATATTAATATTCAAGGCTGTATTTCCAGTCTTCTTCTCATCCTTTTTCCTCAAAAAAAACTACTCATAAACAATGCAAAAAAAAAAAAAAATCAAGATATTCAGACTATTTATTTTTCATTAAAGATAAAGCAAATCAAACAAATGAAACTTTGTTCAAAACTACATCCTGTCCAGAGAAGATTTGTTCTTATTGATAAAAAATAAAACAGCTATACTGAAATCTTCCCTCAATTTAGTTAGAAAATAAATAACCAAGGAAATTACCCTCAACTTCGGTTGCATTTATATTTGTATTAAGCGTACATATAGAATTTTTTTTTTCAGCTTTCAAGATCAGTAGATCGAAGATTGTAGCAGAAATAATTCAAGCAATTGATATCCATGGACTTCCCATGTATCCTACCTATGTACCTACACCTCTATGTTACCACTAATTTCATAATATTTGAATGTTTTCCTGGATTTCTGTTCATACATGGGTATGATAGGCATTTGTTTTCCTGTCTTTTCAGGGTGGGGCTCCTTATGTTACTTTCATATTTCCTCTTTTCTTTTTGTCTTATTTTCATGATTCCTCTTTTCTGTTTTTGATTCTCTTCAGTATTCCACAGAAACACTGGAAATGCAACATGCCTGAAGGATCTGGCTTAACCAAAGAAAAGAAACTGAAGCAATTTACATTGCAAACTCTGTGCTTAGAAAAATGATGGGCAAGAGAATCGTAAGAACTTTTGAAAGATAAGAATCATCAGTTCTAAGAGAGGAGCTTATGTTCACAGCCCTGGCCATGGCAGAAACAGTGTTCATCACGGGGTTTCTCAAGCACTGCAATAGTCTGGACAAACACAGTCGCCTTTGTCCAGATATCTGTTCTCTTTTCTGACTGACACATGAGTTGTTTATTAACTTGTCTGAAGGAAAATAGTTCAGAGCAGCTTTCTTCAAAAGGCAAGATGCAGGACCTGAATCCCAGAAGCCTATAGACTAAGTATAATTTTAAGAGTATTTTCCTTTTACAAACATGTTAGTGGGTCCTAAATTTGTCAATGATTTAACTTTTCCAGCACACTGTACTTCATAACATCCCCAAAAAGACAATCCCCACATTGACAAGCCAGACTTTATAGTAACTTAACCCTTTCCTAAGTGTGATCAAAGGTCCTGTAGAATTTTTGCCCTATGCTTAGTAGTGTCTTGCAACTGTTTTAGCTTAAATTGGAGTTGATCATAGGAGAAAGTTGAATAAATAGTTGTATTGGGTCTGGCTGAGATGGAGTTAATTTTCCTCATACTGCTGTGCTAGTATTGGTAGCTAGAAAGGTGTTGATAACACACCAGTGTTTGGGATATTGCTACGAAGTGCTCACACAGCATCAAGGCTGTCTCTCCAACATTTCCCCCCTCACTGGGGCTGGGACTGAGTGAGATCTGAGGAGGGAACATGTCCAGGACAGCTGACCTAAACTGGCCAGAAAGATCTTCCATGCCATATGATGTCTGCTAAGCCATAAAAGCTAGGAGGAAGGAGGAAGGGTATTAGTTATATATGACATTTGTCTTCCAGAGCAACCACTTTGCATACTGAAGCCCTGCTTCCTGGGAAGTGGCTGGACACTGCCTAGTGATTGGAAGTAGAAAATAAATATTTTGTTTTCCTTTGCATGCATGCATGACCTTTGCTTTCACCTTATTAAACTGCCTTTATCTTGACCCATGCATTTTTTCTATCTTATTTTCTTCCCCCAAGTACTGCTGAGCAGTAGAATGATAGAGTGGCTTGATGGGCACCAAATCCAGTCAAGGCCAACCCACCACAGAGTGCTTTGTAATAAAATTAAAAGTGTAAATAATGCATCATAATCACCTTTTAAGCTCTCCAGCTGCTGTTGCCACTGCAGCTTCTGTCATCAGGGTGGCAGAGGGGAGGCTAGGACAGGGAGAGGGAGGAGGCAGTGGTCAGAAAGAATGTTCAATTGCAATGACCCTGCAGAAGCACCTTCAAGGCCTTCAATATCAAACTGTGTCAGTTTTGATCACATAAGGTTGTTTCAAGAACTTGACAAATCTTTCTTTTTGTAGATTTTAATCTTACTGTATTTTCAAAAACCATATGAGATATTTTTACTCTAAATAATCTAGAAAATATTTTCTTATTCTGTACTTAATCTAAGCATGGTTTCTGTTGATTCTGGACTGTCTTTGAATTCAGCCTATTTTCACCACTTAGCCTTATTTCCTTTTTTTTTTTTTCCCCCATTCCTCTGACAAGATCAGAAAGCTAATAAGGATGCCACCTTTCTTCCTTTTATACGAGATTTTTTTTTTAAGAAATAATTCCTAATGAGATTTCTTTTGTCTATTTATTTTTTCATGTGTTTTTCACATGTATTTCTGTCAATAACACCTCACTGCCACTTTTACAACAGATTTATGATTGTGGTGAACTCACCGGGGTGGCAGAATTGCTGCTCTGTGTTTTCTCAGATGCCTATGCCCAGCCCAGCTTTGCACCTGACATAGACCTCATATCCTGGGTAAATGTGTACAATCCAGTGCTGTATACCCCAGTAGAGTGGGATAGACACCCAGATGGTATATGGGAGCAGCAGGTGGATTTTCTATCACTTCTCCTTTGTGGAGTCAGGGAATGTGCTACTGCTGCCAGGCACAGCGATGGCCAAATGTGAGGAGGGATTTCCTGTTGCTTGGCTATGGACTAGCTTTAATTCTGCAAGCCGCATGGTCTCTCAGTTAATTAGCCAGTTAATTAATCATTGATAATGTTGCAGTCAATAGTTGGGAGAGTTTTGACCTAAAGTTAGCTCATTCTCAGCATGGTGCTACACTTGGGTCATTTGGCCCTACTTGTTGACAGCTTAGTTGTCTTTGTATCACTTCATGACACAGGGTACACATATGCTCCAGTTCTGTCAGCCCATGCAAGGAGTGAAATTTTGTCTGATTTTATTTCATGAAAGTGTCACATTTGCTGTTTTCAACTAAGATTTCTCTCAAGAAGCTCAGACAATTTGGGATTGTTCTATACTGATGTCATTTTCTTGCAGTGAAAAAGATTTCTGTGACAATGAACTTCATGTTCTGTGTTTTTCAATGACTATTAAATGTTGACATTCACCCCGGATCACAGGATAAACTGAACAACATGAAGCTGCATCTGCATTATTAGTTTAATTTGGAAGTGTAATTTGGTTTTGGCATAAATCCATCTGTGATTTCCATAGGCTAAATTTGCAGAGTGGTTTTGCTGCAAGCTAAGTATATTTCTTTTTAGAGGAAATTAAACATCTGATTCCTTTCCAGCTGCATCCCAAAGGTGCTTTAACCCCTAGTAGAAACACATATGTTTTTATTCCTTCCTGTCAGGTACTTGTACACACTGGTAAAATCCCCCTGAATCTTGTCTTCTTCAGGGTGAACAGCCCAAACTCTCTCAGCCTCTCGTGTTTCAGATGCTAGAGTCCCTTAATCATCCTTGTAGCCTTTAGCTGGACTCATTCCAGTTTGTGCATGTCCTTCTTGTGCCAGGAAGCCCTGTGCTAGAACCAGCAGCCCAGGTGCGTTTGGGCAATACCACAACACTTTCATGAAAGGTGGATAAATAAATCCTTTAGGTTCTCTCTAAAACCTTTTATAGATTACACTCTATGTTTTACACACATTTTAGAGTACATTTCCTAGGATTATGGTTATGCCTTAAAATATACAGCTTGGCTTCCTTGTTTATAACCTTTCTTTTTTATTGTCTTTGAAAAAACATATATACATACCTAAAAGTTTTATTATGCAGTTTACAGGGCTGAGGCAGTAGATTATCTCTTGAACCGAACACACATTCAGCGTTTCCTTTTCTTCATAGTTCGAGTGCAGGTGTTCGACAGTCTTCATTTCCCTCAGTTTTTCTCATCTTTCCTAAGAGCTATCTTGGGCTGCTCTTCTATTCCTCAGGGAAAGGTGGAATTGCTGGTAACAGTTTTTCTTTTCTTATCTTGACCTGGTGGCTGAGTAGCTTCTGTGATGTTGGCTGATGTCTTTCATCCCCACTCCTGCTGCGTGAGCAATGCTGAGCCTTGGCAGCAGCTTCTCTCCCCAGTCAGTTGCTTCTGTTCTTTCAGCAGTGAGGATAATTACTTCACTGGGATACTGTCAGCTCTGACTGAAGTCAAAGGAACTAATAGAATCTCAAACAGATAATAGAAGCACAGCCTTGTTTCATGTGGGGTTAAATAAGATGAAGTTGGTTCAGTGTGATATCCATTTCAAACCACTATGAAGAAACTTAGCTTTCCGGATTGAATTCTCATTTTATTTGGAGCATGTGTTCCTTGGGATGCATTTGTCTGACATTCCTACAGTCTGATATAACAAATTTCTTATGTATGTTTATTGGAGATTTTAAATTATTCTGAAAATACTAGTGATTTTTTACTGTTATTATTTCCATCTTTTTTTTTCCTTTACTCATTTACAGTTCAGACTGTCATATCTTTTTGATGGATCATGAACAAAATGCATATACACCATCACATTTTTCTTCCCAAAAGATAATAAAGAAACAAACAATAATCTTCTATTTAACAATAAAGTAAAACCAAGTGAAATTTTTAAAACATATGTATTTGTTTTTCCTATTCTCTATTAGGTCATGCACAGCTATTAAGATTGACAAAGATCAAAAAATTAAACAATGTCATAGTAAGAAAGATACATACAAGATTCATTATTCTGATTATCTGATTATTTCTATTTCCATGTATATTCTACCCTACTTACAGGAAATTATGTTTTGTACTGCATTTTCCGATTTCATCGGAATAATGAATGCTATTAATAACTTTTTATCTGTCATTTAATTAAAAATATCTCCATAGATACACAATCACATATAAAGAATATATATGCCTGCCTAAGTATATATATATATATAACACATACTGTATAAACTGATGTAAATATATATATTTATGTAAGTGATACATATATGTGTAATTTTGTTTCCTCATGTACATAGATTAAACATGAAACTTCTTCACTAAAATCCACAGTTGCAAAGCTATCAATGAGAGCAAAAATAGCTAAAGAATGGATATGTGAGGTCAAGTAAACACTATTTTCTTTTTAAACTTTTCTAGCTGTAACCAGAATCCAAGCTCTTTATGTTTAAATATGTACAAGAGTTAGAGAAAAAAAAAAAGAAACAACAAAACAAAACAAAAACAAACAAGCAAACAAACAAAAAAACACACCATGGAGCATTATTTACTGGAGGTAAAGTAGCATTTGTGGCCAGCAGTTTGAGTGAGGTCCTCATTCCTCTTGACTCTGGCCTGGTGAGGCTGTATCTGGAGTACTACATCCAATTCTGGGCTCCTCAGTTAAAGAGAGACAGGGAACTAGTGGAGACAGTCCAGCAGAAGGCTGTGAAGATGATGAGGGGACTGGAGCATCTCTTTTATGAGGAAAGCCTGAGGGAACTGGTGCTGTTTAGCCTGGAGAAGAGAAGACTGAGAGGGGATCTTATCAATGCTTATAAATATCTAAAGGGTGGGTGTCAACGAGATTGGGCCAGTCTCTTTTCAGTGATATCCAGTGACAGGACAAGGAACAACATGTACAAACTGCAATACGGGGGGGATTCCATCTGAACAAGTGTGTCAGTTTGCCTGCAGGAAGGACAATGAAGTGAGGGAGCCATGGTACCCACTTGGCAGAAAGCCACAGCCATGGCCTCCATAAGCCCTGCACCCACCACAGTTGAGGCTGATGCCCAGAGTGAGCTCCAGAGAGAATGTCAGAATGCACCCAGCGAGGTGTCAGGGTGCAGACTGTGCCCCACTCTCACGCCAGCACAGGATGGAAGCAGTGAGCACAGCTGTGGAAGATATGCCCAGGTAAAGGAACTCCTCTGCTTAGTGGCAGGGCTCTGGGTGGAGGTGGTGAGTAGGTTGAGGAGCATCAGGGAGTGTGAGAGAGAGACACCATGAAGATAGTGCCCTGCTGTCTGTGGGACAAGCCCAACGGGGAGACAAGACACATGACCTGGGGGATAGCCCTTCCTCTCTTTGCCTGGCTGAATAGTGACTCAAGGGGCAGGGGGCAATGGCAGCAAGTTCCTGACTGGTGCAGCAGATGTGTATCCTCTTCAACTATCCCACCCTCCCAGGTGTCCTTGCAGAACAGGTATGAGGTTCTGCAAGTGGAGCTGACAAATGATGAGGATGACAGTTGACCCAGCTTGGAGGTGTTCCCAAAATTCAATCAGCCAGCACTCAGCATAAAAACTGCTTCCACAAAGTGAAAAAGAGAGGTCATTTTCATAAGAGACTTCCTGCTG